>NW_025533515.1:285000-290000 GCF_020615455.1 Coregonus clupeaformis | reverse complement strand
AGCTATTTATATTCTACTTCACTGTGGAAAAGGGACCGCAATACATGTCATGTTCATATGATTTTCAGTTGGCTTTCATATGGTTGGTTTCACATTCGTCTCCAGGGAAAAAATCATCTAAAACAATTGCTATGTGTATTTAAAATCCCCTTCTCCAAACAGATTACTCATTTACCTACCTGTTATCAATAGCTCTTATCAATAGATCTTATCAATAGATCTTATCAATAGATCTTATCAAGTTGTAAATGACAGTGCAGGAGAATGCTGTTGTTTCTATTGGAAAAAAGAAAGTGGATGCTTTTCCCACTTGGAACCGGTTTCCTGGCGTGTAAAGGTGGTGGCATTATGAGGGAGTTAAGTCAAGGTCAGAATACAGTGTATCTGTCACACCTCCACCACACCTTCATTAATACAGTATATCTGTCACACCTCCACCACACCTTCATTAATACAGTATATCTGTCACACCTTCATTAATACAGTGTATCTGCAGACACACCTCCACCACACCTTCATTAATACAGTGTATCTGTAGACGCACCTCCACCACACCTTCATTAATACAGCTCCACCACACCTTCATTAATACAGTGTATCTGTAGACACACCTCCACCACACCTTCATTAATACAGTGTATCTGTAGACACACCTCCACCACACCTTCATTAATACAGTGTATCTGTAGACACACCTCCACCACACCTTCATTAATACAGTGTATCTGTAGACACACCTCCACCACACCTTCATTAATACAGTGTATCTGTCACACCTCCACCACACCTTCATTAATACAGTGTATCTGTCACACCTCCACCACACCTTCATTAATACAGTGTATCTGTAGACACACCTCCACCACACCTTCATTAATACAGTATATCTGTCGACACACCTCCACCACACCTTCATTAATACAGTGTATCTGTAGACACACCTCCACCACACCTTCATTAATACAGTGTATCTGTAGACACACCTCCACCACACCTCCATTAATACAGTATATCTGTAGACACACCTCCACCACACCTTCATTAATACAGTATATCTGTCGACACACCTCCACCACACCTTCATTAATACAGTGTATCTGTAGACACACCTCCACCACACCTTCATTAATACAGTATATCTGTCGACACACCTCCACCACACCTTCATTAATACAGTGTATCTGTCACACCTCCACCACACCTTCATTAATACAGTGTATCTGTCACACCTCCACCACACCTTCATTAATACAGTGTATCTATAGACACACCTCCACCACACCTTCATTAATACAGTGTATCTGTCACATCTCCACCACACCTTCATTAATACAGTGTATCTGTAGACACACCTCCACCACACCTTCATTAATACAGTGTATCTGTAGACACACCTCCACCACACCTTCATTAATACAGTGTTTCTGTCACACCTCCACCACACCTTCATTAATACAGTGTATCTGTAGACACACCTCCACCACACCTTCATTAATACAGTGTATCTGTCGACGCACCTCCACCACACCTTCATTAATACAGCGTATCTGTCACACCTCCACCACACCTTCATTAATACAGTATATCTGTCGACACACCTCCACCACACCTTCATTAATACAGTGTATCTGTCACACCTCCACCACACCTTCATTAATACAGTGTATCTGTAGACACACCTCCACCACACCTTCATTAATACAGTGTATCTGTCACACCTCCACACACCTTCATTAATACAGTATATCTGCACACCTCCACCACACCTTCATTAATACAGTGTATCTGTCACACCTCCACCACACCTTCATTAATACAGTGTATCTGTCGCACACCTCCACCACCACCTTCATTAATACAGTGTATCTGTCACACCTCCACCACACCTTCATTAATACAGTGTATCTGTAGACACACCTCCACCACACCTTCATTAATACAGTGTATCTGTCACACCTCCACCACACCTTCATTAATACAGTGTATCTGTACACACCTCCACCACACCTTCATTAATACAGTGTATCTGTCACACCTCCACCACACCTTCATTAATACAGTGTATCTGTCGACACACCTCCACCACACCTTCATTAATACAGTGTATCTGTCACACCTCCACCACACCTTCATTAATACAGTGTATCTGTAGACACACCTCCACCACACCTTCATTAATACAGTGTATCTGTGACACACCTCCACCACACCTTCATTAATACAGTGTATCTGTAGACACACCTCCACCACACCTTCATTAATACAGTGTATCTGTAGACACACCTCCACCACACCTTCATTAATACAGTGTATCTGTCGACGCACCTCCACCACACCTTCATTAATACAGTGTATCTGTGACACACCTCCACCACACCTTCATTAATACAGTGTATCTGTGACACACCTCCACCACACCTTCATTAATACAGTGTATCTGTAGACACACCTCCACCACACCTTCATTAATACAGTGTATCTGTAGACACACCTCCACCACACCTTCATTAATACAGTGTATCTGTAGACACACCTCCACCACACCTTCATTAATACAGTGTATCTGTAGACACACCTCCACCACACCTTCATTAATACAGTGTATCTGTAGACACACCTCCACCACACCTTCATTAATACAGTGTATCTGTCACACCTCCACCACACCTTCATTAATACAGTGTATCTATAGACACACCTCCACCACACCTTCATTAATACAGTGTATCTGTCACATCTCCACCACACCTTCATTAATACAGTGTATCTGTAGACACACCTCCACCACACCTTCATTAATACAGTGTATCTGTAGACACACCTCCACCACACCTTCATTAATACAGTGTATCTGTAGACACACCTCCACCACACCTTCATTAATACAGTGTATCTGTAGACACACCTCCACCACACCTTCATTAATACAGTGTATCTGTAGACACACCTCCACCACACCTTCATTAATACAGTGTATCTGTCCACGATCACACCTCCACCACACCTTCATTAATACAGTATATCTGTCGACACACCTCCACCACACCTTCATTAATACAGTGTATCTGTCACACCTCCACCACACCTTCATTAATACAGTGTATCTATAGACACACCTCCACCACACCTTCATTAATACAGTGTATCTGTCACACCTCCACCACACCTTCATTAATACAGTGTATCTGTAGACACACCTCCACCACACCTTCATTAATACAGTGTATCTGTCACACCTCCACCACACCTTCATTAATACAGTGTATCTGTCGACGCACCTCCACCACACCTTCATTAATACAGCGTATCTGTCACACCTCCACCACACCTTCATTAATACAGTATATCTGTCGACACACCTCCACCACACCTTCATTAATACAGTGTATCTGTCACACCTCCACCACACCTTCATTAATACAGTGTATCTATAGACACACCTCCACCACACCTTCATTAATACAGTGTATCTGTCACACCTCCACCACACCTTCATTAATACAGTGTATCTGTAGACACACCTCCACCACACCTTCATTAATACAGTGTATCTGTCACACCTCCACCACACCTTCATTAATACAGTGTATCTGTCACACCTCCACCACACCTTCATTAATACAGTGTATCTGTCACACCTCCACCACACCTTCATTAATACAGTGTATCTATAGACACACCTCCACCACACCTTCATTAATACAGTGTATCTGTCACACCTCCACCACACCTTCATTAATACAGTGTATCTGTAGACACACCTCCACCACACCTTCATTAATACAGTGTATCTGTAGACACACCTCCACCACACCTTCATTAATACAGTATATCTGTCGACACACCTCCACCACACCTTCATTAATACAGTGTATCTATAGACACACCTCCACCACACCTTCATTAATACAGTGTATCTGTAGACACACATCCACCACACCTTCATTAATACAGTGTATCTGTAGACACACCTCCACCACACCTTCATTAATACAGTGTATCTGGACACACCTCCACCACACCTTCATTAATACAGTGTATCTGGACACACCTCCACCACACCTTCATTAATACAGTGTATCTGTAGACACACCTCCACCACACCTTCATTAATACAGTGTATCTGTAGACACACCTCCACCACACCTTCATTAATACAGTGTATCTGTAGACACACCTCCACCACATCTTCATTAATACAGTGTATCTGTAGACACACCTCCACCACACCTTCATTAATACAGCGTATCTGTCACACCTCCACCACACCTTCATTAATACAGTGTATCTGTAGACACACCTCCTCCACACCTTCATTAATACAGTGTATCTGTAGACACACCTCCACCACACCTTCATTAATACAGCGTATCTGTCACACCTCCACCACACCTTCATTAATACAGTGTATCTGTAGACACACCTCCACCACACCTTCATTAATACAGTGTATCTGTAGACACACCTCCTCCACACCTTCATTAATACAGTGTATCTGTAGACACACCTCCACCACACCTTCATTAATACAGTGTATCTGTCACACCTCCACCACACCTTCATTAATACAGTATATCTGTAGACACACCTCCACCACACCTTCATTAATACAGTGTATCTGTCACACCTCCACCACACCTTCATTAATACAGTGTATCTGTAGACACACCTCCACCACACCTCCACCACACCTTCATTAATACAGTGTATCTGTAGACACACCTCCACCACACCTCCACCACACCTTCATTAATACAGTGTATCTGTCACACCTCCACCACACCTTCATTAATACAGTGTATCTGTCGACACACCTCCACCACACCTTCATTAATACAGTGTACTCCGCTAGCCAGCACCTCTCCTAAACAGGTGTTCTACTCTGTTAGCCAGCACCTCTCCTAAACAGGTGTTCTACTCTGCTAGCCAGCACCTCTCCTAAACAGGTGTTCTACTCCGCTAGCCAGCACCTCTCCTAAACAGGTGTTCTACTCCGTCAG
>NW_025533515.1:230000-280000 GCF_020615455.1 Coregonus clupeaformis | reverse complement strand
TGGAGGGAAGTGTATATACCCCTGGCGCAGGGACTCGGTGACATAGGTTTCCATAGCCACCGTTTCAGCCTGTGACAGGGGGTATATATGACTCCTGGGAGGTACAGCGTCTACCCGGCGTCTACCCGGCGTCTACCCGGCGTCTACCCGGCGTCTACCCGGCGTCTACCCGGCGTCTACCCGGCGTCTACCCGGCGTCTACCCGGCGTCTACCCGGAGGTTTATCGCGTAATCCCCCGCCCGATGAGGTGGTAACTCAGTCGCCTGCGTTTTAGGGTTTGGGTTTTAGAGAACGCTTGCGCCAGATCGAGGTATTCAGGGGGAATACGCACGGTGGAGGTACTGTCTGGACTTTCCACCGTGGTTGCACCAACGGAAACACCTAGACACCTACCCTGACACTCTCGCGACCACCCTGTGAGAACCCTCTGCGGCCATGAGAAGGTGGGGTTGTGGAGTGCTAGCCAAGGGATACCTAATACCACAGGGAAAGCAGGAGACTCAATAATGGAAAAAAGAACCTGCTCAAAATGAGTCTCCTGGGTGATCATGGTGACTGGTATTGTGACTTCCGTAACAAACCCGGACCCTAATGGTCGACTATCGAGTGCTCTGATGGGGCGTGGAATGGATAGGGGAACCAATGAAATGCCTTGACGGCGTGCGAATGCCCTGTCCATAAAGTTCCCAGCTGCGCCTGAATCGACTAGCGCCTTTCACTGGGGAACTACCATGTGATCGGGAAAGTGGATAGGTAGGGTACAGTGCGCAGCAGAGGGCTCTGAACAAGTGTGGGTGTTCAATACCTGGGGTGATATGTGAGTGCCCTGCCTGCCGCCTCCCGGCCCAAAAGAACGTTGACTATGACGTGTGGTGGATTGTCCCTTCGTGCCACCAGAGTGGCACTGTCGCTGTCCTCCTCCACTCTCTCGGCCGGTGGCTCCACCCAGCTCCTATCGGCTCGGGATCCGAGTCGTCCGGGGTGGAAACGGGCAGACCCCTACCAGGACGTCCTCTGGCTGCCAGCAGGTTGTCCAACCGAATGGCCATGTCCACCAGTTTGTTGAAGGACAACATGGTGTTTCGGCAGGCTAGCTCCCGTGTGTTTCTAGACCGGTACAGACCTCAGTGTGTTTCTAGACCAGACCTCAGTGTGTTTCTAGACTGGTACAGACCTCAGTGTGTTTCTAGACTGGTACAGACCTCAGTGTGTTTCTAGACCAGACCTCAGTGTGTTTCTAGACTGGTACAGACCTCAGTGTGTTTCTAGACTGGTACAGACCTCAGTGTGTTTCTAGACTGGTACAGACCTCAGTGTGTTTCTAGACTGGTACAGACCTCAGTGTGTTTCTAGACTGGTACAGACCTCAGTGTGTTTCTAGACCGGTACAGACCTCAGTGTGTTTCTAGACTGGTACAGACCTCAGTGTGTTTCTAGACCAGACCTCAGTGTGTTTCTAGACTGGTACAGACCTCAGTGTGTTTCTAGACTGGTACAGACCTCAGTGTGTTTCTAGACCGGTACAGACCTCAGTGTGTTTCTAGACTGGTACAGACCACAGTGTGTTTCTAGACCAGACCTCAGTGTGTTTCTAGACCGGTGCAGACCTCAGTGTGTTTCTAGACTGGTACAGACCTCAGTGTGCTTCTAGACCGGTACAGACCTAAGTGTGTTTCTAGACTTGGACAGACCTCAGTGTGTTTCTAGACTGGTACAGACCTCAGTGTGCTTCTAGACCGGTACAGACCTCAGTGTGTTTCTAGACTGGTACAGACCTCAGTGTGTTTCTAGACTGGTACAGACCTCAGTGTGTTTCTAGACTGGTACAGACCTCAGTGTGTTTCTAGACTGGTACAGACCTCAGTGTGTTTCTAGACTGGTGCAGACCTCAGTGTGTTTCTAGACTGGTACAGACCTCAGTGTGTTTCTAGACTGGTACAGACCTCAGTGTGCTTCTAGACCGGTACAGACCTCAGTGTGTTTCTAGACTGGTACAGACCTCAGTGTGTTTCTAGACTGGTACAGACCTCAGTGTGCTTCTAGACCGGTACAGACCTCAGTGTGTTTCTAGACTGGTACAGACCTCAGTGTGTTTCTAGACTGGTACATACCTCAGTGTGTTTCTAGACTGGTACAGACCTCAGTGTGTTTCTAGACTGGTACAGACCTCAGTGTGTTTCTAGACTGGTACAGACCTCAGTGTGTTTCTAGACTGGTACAGACCTCAGTGTGTTTCTAGACTGGTGCAGACCTCAGTGTGTTTCTAGACTGGTACAGACCTCAGTGTGTTTCTAGACTGGTACAGACCTCAGTGTGTTTCTAGACTGGTACAGACCTCAGTGTGCTTCTAGACCGGTACAGACCTCAGTGTGTTTCTAGACTGGTACAGACCTCAGTGTGTTTCTAGACTGGTACAGACCTCAGTGTGTTTCTAGACTGGTACAGACCTCAGTGTGTTTCTAGACTGGTACAGACCTCAGTGTGTTTCTAGACTGGTACAGACCTCAGTGTGTTTCTAGACCGGTACAGACCTCAGTGTGTTTCTAGACTGGTACAGACCTCAGTGTGTTTCTAGACTGGTGCAGACCTCAGTGTGTTTCTAGACTGGTACAGACCTCAGTGTGTTTCTAGACTGGTACAGACCTCAGTGTGTTTCTAGACTGGTACAGACCTCAGTGTGTTTCTAGACTGGTACAGACCTCAGTGTGTTTCTAGACCGGTACAGACCTCAGTGTGTTTCTAGACTGGTACAGACCTCAGTGTGTTTCTAGACTGGTACAGACCTCAGTGTGTTTCTAGACTGGTACAGACCTCAGTGTGTTTCTAGACCGGTACAGACCTCAGTGTGTTTCTAGACTGGTACAGACCTCAGTGTGTTTCTAGACTGGTACAGACCTCAGTGTGTTTCTAGACTGGTACAGACCTCAGTGTGTTTCTAGACCGGTACAGACCTCAGTGTGTTTCTAGACTGGTACAGACCTCAGTGTGTTTCTAGACCAGACCTCAGTGTGTTTCTAGACTGGTACAGACCTCAGTGTGTTTCTAGACTGGTACAGACCTCAGTGTGTTTCTAGACTGGTACAGACCTCAGTGTGTTTCTAGACCGGTACAGACCTCAGTGTGTTTCTAGACTGGTACAGACCTCAGTGTGTTTCTAGACTGGTACAGACCTCAGTGTGTTTCTAGACCAGACCTCAGTGTGTTTCTAGACTGGTACAGACCTCAGTGTGTTTCTAGACCAGACCTCAGTGTGTTTCTAGACTGGTACAGACCTCAGTGTGTTTCTAGACCAGACCTCAGTGTGTTTCTAGACTGGTACAGACCTCAGTGTGTTTCTAGACCAGACCTCAGTGTGTTTCTAGACTGGTACAGACCTCAGTGTGTTTCTAGACCAGACCTCAGTGTGTTTCTAGACCAGACCTCAGTGTGTTTCTAGACTGGTACAGACCTCAGTGTGTTTCTAGACTGGTACAGACTTCAGTGTGTTTCTAGACTGGTACAGACCTCAGTGTGTTTCTAGACTGGTACAGACCTCAGTGTGTTTCTAGACCGGTACAGACCTCAGTGTGCTTTCCAACTCAGAAGGTATAGTGTGTGTAGTGTTGTGTGTTGCTCATTATAATGCTGTTTGAACCCTGATGCTTCTGGGTGTCACTGGTTGTCTGAATAATGGATGACAACAAGGATGCTCTATAGTCTGCCCTATACTGTCTCTGTTCCTCTGGTTCTGTTCACACCACCTGTTCTCTCAATTCAATTCAATTCAAAGGGGGAAACATATGTTAACATTGCCAAAGCAAGTGAAATAGATAATAAGCAAAAGTGAAAAAAACAATACAGAAATTAACAGTAAACATTACACTCAGAATAGTTCCAAAAGAATAAAGACATTTCAAATGTCAGATTATGTCTATATACAGTGTTGTAATGATGTGCAAATAGTTAAAGTACAAAAGGGAAAATAAAACATGAAATATGGGTTGTATTTACAATGGTGTTTGTTCTTCACTGGTTGCCCTTTTCTTGTGGCAACAGGTCACAAATCTTGCTGCTGTGATGGCACACTGTGGTATTTCACCCAGTAGATAAGGGAGTTCATCAAAATTGGAATTGTTTTCACATTTTCTCTCTCACACACACATACACACACATACCCCTACCTCAGAGCATTTTCTAGGTGTAGGGAGTTTGTTCAGGCCGGATTTGGGTGCTGAGAAAGAGAGAGAGAGAGAGAGAGAGAGAGAGAGGGAGAGAGAGAGAGAGAGAGAGAGAGAGGGAGAGAGAGAGAGAGAGAGAGACAGAGAGAGAGAGAGAGAGAGAGAGAGAGAGGGGGGGGGGACAGAGAGAGAGAGAGAGAGAGAGAGAGAGAGAGAGAGAGAGAGAGAGAGAGGGGGGGACAGAGAGAGAGAGAGAGAGAGAGAGAGAGAGAGAGAGAGAGAGTACTGGGTGCTGTCTGGCATATGTCTGTCTGACAGGTGTGTTGATGAATGACTGTTTCCACTTCTTCTCCCCATGAGGAAATGGTTGAGTTACAGATAAGAAACACAGCGATGAACAAAGAGGCTCCTTGTATCAGGGTGAGAGAAAGCGAGATAAAACCCTTTGAGTTGAGAGAGCGACGTTAGACTCTCTTCACTTCAGGCTGACAGGCTGAACCGGGCAGGAACACAACTAAATATTTGCTCACTGATTGACTGCAGAAGGACTTTTATTTAAAGTTGTGTGTCTCCATGGTAACAATTGCCTTCTCTTGCCCTCTTTACCTTAAAGTCTGTATTACATTTAAAAAAAATTAATTATGGGGTGGATCAGCTTTAATATTGCAGATAGATTGTGGCTTCCATCAATGTAATTGTCTGCATCATCTCCAATCCCCCATATATATTTTTTGTAAATATACAGTATAAATGAAATATATATTTATTGTCTATATTTTCCTTTATTATTTCCCTGTAACCATACCTACCATCCCTCCCTCAATTGGACAACAACACTTAGGCTTCTACTTCCAGCTTATACATACAGTGCCTTCGGAAAGTATTCAGCAATCTACACACAATACCCCATAATTTTTGCAAATGTATTACAAATAAAAAACAGAAATACCTCTACGCAGACGACACCATCTGGCCCTTCATTAGACACTGTGTTAACAAACCTCCAAACGAGCTTCAATGCCATACAACACTCCTTCAGTAGCCTCCAACTGCTCTTAAACGCTAGTAAAACTAAATGCATGCTCTTCAATCAAACGCTGCTTGCACACGCCCGCCCGACTAGAATCACTACTCTCGGCGGGTCTGACTTAGAATATGTGGACAACTACAAATACCTAGGTGTCTGGTTAGACTGTAAACTCTCCTTCCAGACTCACATTAAGCATCTCCAATCCAAAGTTAAATCTAGAATCGGCTTCCTATTTCGCAACAAAGCCTCCTTCACTCATGCTGCCAAACATGCCCTCGTAAAACTGACTATCCTACCGATCCTTGACTTCGGCGATGTCATTTACAAAATAGCCTCCAACACTCTACTCAGCAAATTGGATGTCGTCTATCACAGTGCCATCCGTTTTGTCACCAAAGCCCCATATACTACCCACCATTGTGACCTGTACGCTCTCGTTGGCTGGCCATGATAAAGCAAAGCAGTGCGATTTAAAAACAACAACAACACAAGAGTTACATATGGAATAAACAAAACGTACAGTCAATATCACAATAGAAAATAGAAAATCTATATACAGTTATGGAGGTAAGGCAGTTAGTTGTTAGTTACTAGTTAGTTTCAGAGTGGGTGGCAAGGAATAAGTTAGTCCTAAATATTTCAAAAACTAAAAGCATTATATTTGTGACAAATCATTCACTAAACCCTAAACCTCAACTAAATCTTGTAATAAATAATGAATCATGTTTTTAATTGAGCAAGTTGAGGAGACTAAACTGCTTGGAGTAACCCTGGATTGTAAACTGTCATGGTCAAGGCATATTGATACAACAGTAAGTAAGATGGGGAGAAGTCTGTCCAGGGTAGCTTAGTGGGTAAGAGCGTTGTGCCAGTAACCGAAAGGTTGCTGGTTCTAATCCCCGAGCCGACTAGGTGAGTCGCTCTGGATAAGAGCGTCTGCTAAATGACTAAAATGTAATAAAGCGCTGCTCTGCCTTCTTAACAGCACTATCAACAAGGCAGGTCCTACAGGCCCTAGTTTTGTCGCACCTGGACTACTGTTCAGTAGTGTGGTCAGGTGCCACAAAGAGGGACTTAGGAAAATTGCAATTGGCTCAGAACAGGGCAGCACGGCTGGCCCTTAAAAGCACACGGAGAGCTAACATTAATAATATGCATGTCAATCTCTCCTGGCTCAAAGTGGAGGAGAGATTGACTTCATCACTACTTGTATTTATGAGAGGTATTGACATGTTGAAAGCACCGAGCTGTCTGTTTGAACTACTGGCACACAGCTCAGACACCCATGCATACCCCACAAGACATGCCACCAGAGGTCTCTTCACAGTCCCCAAGTCCAGAACAGACTATGGGAGGCGCACAGTACTACATAGAGCCATGACTACATGGAACTCTATTCCACATCAAGTAACTGATGCAAGTAGTAAAATTAGATTTAAAGAACAGATACAAATACACCTTATGGAACAGCGGGGACTGTGAAGAGACACAGACACATGCATACAAACACATGATACCATACGCACTATAAACACACGTACACATGGATTCTGTGTTGTAGATATGTGGTAGTAGAGGCTTGAGGGCACACACTTAATGTGTTGTGAAATCTGTTGTGAATGTTTAAAAAAAATTATAACTGCCTTAATTTAGCTGGACCCCAGGAATAGTAGCTGCTGCCTTGAATCCATAATAAATACAAATACAAACCCTGCTTAGCTTCAGAGGCAAGGTGGTATGATGGCTGATGGCTGATGGCTGATGGCTGATGGCTGATGGCTGATGGCTGAGGGCTGAGGGCTGATGGCTGATGGCTGATGGCTGAGGGCTGATGGCTGATGGCTGATGGCTGATGGCTGATGGCTGATGGCTGATGGCTGATGGCTCCAAAACAAACAACGCCTTGTTTTGATTTGCATTTGGTTTAGTTATTATTATAAATGTTTTAGTAATTTAGCAGACACTCTTATCCAGAGTGACTTTATACATTTTCGTACTGGTCCCCCTTGTGAATCGAACCCACAACCCTGGCTCTACCAACCGAGCCACACTGACCTGAATTCAACATGAAATTAACAAAAAAAAATCTCCATGTCATTGGATTTAGGTGAACATTTGGGTGGAAAAATATATGTGTGTGTGGGGAGGCATTATTCATTACACGTCTAATATTAAACCCTGCGTGTTCTACTAAAGAGCTGCACTAATAAACCAATACATCTGCAGGGTCTCAGTAGGGTTGCTAAAAAGAGATCGCCCTCAGAATCTACAGGTTATTTTAGGGCTGTGGTGAGTGCAGTGTATATTGGGACAGTATGGGACAGGAATTGTGATCAGAAGCACGCAATAGATGAGGTCAACAGACCCTTACAGGGAGCTGGACGGGGTCTCACACGGTACTACATGTTGTAATAAACGTTGTAATAAACAGTTAGTAAATGGTTTATACCCTTCTGAAGTGATCAACCCCTTCCTCCCTCCACCCTCCCCCTATCAAACCCTTATAGTGTAGGAAGTAGATTGAATTGTTCTGAATCAGCTTTAAACTTACACTGAAGTTACAATCAAGTTACTTTGAAGTAACAATCAAATTACACTGCAGTTACACTAAACAGAAAGTTCTAGGTTGTGAGACAGCAGCTGTAGTGTTGTGTGAAACTAAAATCCGCCAGTGAGACAGAGAAGACAAGGCTTGACCTGGGGTAGTGAATGTGTTTTCTCTTTCTCTAGAGAGGTCCAACTCTGATGTCTCTCTGTCTGTACCTCAACTGTCACAACCTCAACTCTGATGTCTCTCTGTCTGTACCTCAACTGTCACAACCTCAACTCTGATGTCTCTCTGTCTCTGTTGTTTGTCATGTCGTCCTAAAATAGGTCAGGACTGTTGGGACTGACTGACCATTGGGTGCGTGTGGACCCCACAACTATCTAAGCGCTGACCAGCATGGGTCAACAGAGTCAGCGTAGTTGTGGCGCCCGCAGTCCACTCAGGTCAAAGCTCAGATAGTTGTGGGATCCGCACACACTCAAAGTCAGTCTGTGGTCAGGGAGGTCAAAGCTTGATGTTTCAATCAGTCCGTTCTGTCAGGGAGTGTTCAGAGATGAGTTCTATCAACTTACAGTTGTGTTATTTCTTACATTATTTACTCAGAACGTTTCTTGTATTATTACCTACAAGAAATTAGATCGGCGGTCATTCCCCAGAAATTCAAGCAGAAATTATACTTCCCTGACCTGGATCCTTTGTTTGAACACCCAGAGGCAGCTGGAGAAGAGGGCGGGGCCCTAGTCATACCATCCACTGCTTCCGCCTCCGAGCCAGTAATATGCTCAATGTTCCAAGCATATTACTCGCTAACATTGAGTCCCTGGACAATAAAGTAGACTAGCTCAGGATGAGGATCTCCTTCCAGAGAGACATCAGGGACTGTAACATACTCTGTTTTACGGAGTAATGGCTCTCTCCTGATATACTGTCCTCGTCCATTCAGCCAGCGGGGTTCTCTGTCCATCACGCGGGCAGGAAGAAAGAACTCTCTGGGAAAAAGGCGGAGGGGAACCCAAGTCCTTTTATTCTCTCGATCTGGAATCAAACCTCACCATCAAATGACTGCATTACCTCCCGAGATAAATGTTTTCAGTCATCGTCACGTGTACACAGTGGCGGCTCCTGAAAAAATTCTCAGGGGGGGCAATTTTTCTGATGATTTAGGTGACCTACACACATTTTAAAAAAGATATGTCCAGCAACAACATGAAGACAGGGGCAGCATATAAGTCAATACCAGAAGCATTTATTGACTGATCTCAAAAGTGTTGGCTTACCAGGGTTGGTGGAGCCCTCAGTTTCATCTTTGCCTCGCAAAGCTAACTCAAACACTCCGCAAAACTTCACACACTGGATTAGCCGGCTGAGGATGTGGCGGTTCTTGCTAATGTCGTAGTAAATATATTTGTTATAGTGAATATGGAATATGATATGTTGAGTAAAATGTTGTGCTAAGATCTATTTAGGTCAGGAGCTGGTTATAAGTTCTGTTCCTATCCAATAACAATGGACAAAAAGGGTCCTATCTTGTCAGCCTTGTCAGTTTCAGTTCTCCAGTAAACTTGTGATTATCAACACTAACCTCATCGTTGTGGCGGCGGACAGCTAGCCTGTATCCCTCATCCAGTTGAGTGGGAATATTCACTCTCCCCAAAGCAGACAATCTCAAACAGCTATCCATGTGGGTCTTTGACAGCTCATGTTTCTTAATCTTTCCTGAAAGATGGTGCATGTCCGTTACACACCAGTCGCTGTCCAAGCGGTGCTGTCTGCCGTGCCGCCTTCAGGGTGAAAGAGTAAGCAGGGGGTAGCAGAAGACTGCATTAGCTACATCGCAGCCTGCTAGCCAGGTTTTTCGTTCGTACCAATTTTTGGAAAATCCTCGGGTGTAGGACTTCCCCCTTTAGTAGAAACCTGTTGAATTATTAAATTTGGTCTGGGAGGTCCTAATTGTTTCGTTGCCAATTTATCTTCATTTGTTCGCCGACAAAAAGGAACTTCTTTCAAAGACACAATCGAGTTGCACTGAAGCCTAGCCATTTTGATAGAAGTAGTGAATTGATTGACGCTGCTACCCGCTCTTTTCTTAGTTACGTTCATGGTTATATGTTACGTATGACGAAAGCGCGTAAGTGCAAGCCCTCAGAAACCCATAGAGATTGTATTGAAAGCTCTGATATTTGAAAAAAATAGATTTTACATGGGAGTCTATGACAGACTTCTGGGCGATTTTCAACCTGACTGAAATCGCCCCAAAAAGGGGGGGCATTTGAAGCACGACTTTAGCCTGATTGGACATTTAGTGGCACTGTGGCAGATCAGACGTCTAGATTACAACACTGATAACTACTGTTGCCGTGATATAATTGATTAGAAAAAAAATCCCTTCCTTTTCCCGTTTGGCAGTGCGTCGCCCATATCGCCCTATTGAACACACCGCCCCTGCGTGTACATTCCTCCCACACCACGACGGCTCTCAGGGAACTACACTAGACTATGTGCAAACTGGAAACCGCATATCCTGAGGCTGCATTTATTGTTGCTAGGGATTGTAATAAAGGAAATCTGAGGAAAACACTACCAAAATTCTATCAACACATATCCTGGATCATTGCTACTCTCCCTTTCGGGACGGCTACAAGGCCCTTCCCTTCGGCAAATCAGATCACGCCTCCATTCTGCTCCTCCCCACCTATAGGCAGAAACTTAAAACAGGAAGCTCCTGTGGTAAGGACTGTTCAACGTGAGTCTGACCAATCGGGAATCTATCCTTCAAGATTGTTTTGATCACGCGGAAATGTTCCGGATCTCCTCTAAGAATAGTATCGACGTATACACTGACTCGGTGACTGGGTTCATCAGGAAGTGCATAGAGGATGTTGTTCCCACGGTGACGATTAGAACTTATGCAAACCAAAAACTGTGGATAGATGGCAACGTTCATGTAAAACTGAAAGCGCGAACCACTGCATTTAACCACGGCAAGATGACTGGGAACATGAGCATGAACAAACAGACCAGCTATGACCTCCGTAAGATATCAAAGTGGCAAAACGACAGTACAGTGACAAAGTGGAGACACGGCTCAGACATGAGACGTATGTGGCAGGGACTCCAGACAATCACAGACTATTAAGGGAAAGCCAACCAGGTCGCGGACACCGACGCCTCGCTCCCGGACAAGCTAAACACCTTCTTCGCCCGCTTCGAGGAAAACAACATTGAGCCGCTGACGAGGGCTCCCGACGCTCACGAGGACTGTGTGCTCTCGTTCTTCGTGGCCGACATGAGTAAGACATTTAAACATGATAACCCTCGCAAGGCTGCCGGCCCAGACGGCATCCCTAGCCGCGTACTCAGAGCATGCGCAGACCAGCTGGCTGGAGTGTTTACGGACATATTCAATCTCTCCATATCCCAGTCTGCCGTCCCCACATGCTCGAAGATGGCCACCATTGTTCCTGTACCCAAGAAAGCAAAGGTAACTGAACTAAATAGCCCCGTAGCACTCACTTCTGTCATCATGAAGTGCTTTGAGAGGCTAGTTAAGGATCATATCACCTCCACTTTACCTGACACCCTAGACCCACTTCAATTTGCATACGGCCCCAATAGATCCACAGACGATGCAATCGCCATCACACTGCACACTGCCCTATCCCATCTGGACAAGAGGAATACCTATGTAAGAATGATGTTCATTGACTATAGCTCAGCCTTCAACACCATAGTACCCTCCAAGCTCATCACTAAGCTCAGGGCCCTGGGTTTGAACCCCGCCCTGTGCAACTGGATCCTGGACTTCCTGATGGGCCGCCCCCAGGTGGTGAAGGTAGGCAACAACACCTTTGCCACACTGATCCTCAACACGGGGGCCCCACAAGGGTGCGCTCTCAGCCCCCTCCTGTACTCCCTGTTCACCCATGACGTCTTCAACTCAATCATCAAGATTGCTGACGACACAACAGTGGTAGGCCTGATTAGCAACAACAATGAGACAGCCTACAGGGAGGAGGTGAGACAGCCTACAGGGAGGAGGTGAGACAGCCTACAGGGAGGAGGTGAGACAGCCTACAGGGAGGAGGTGAGACAGCCTACAGGGAGGAGGTGAGACAGCCTACAGGGAGGAGGTGAGACAGCCTACAGGGAGGAGGTGAGACAGCCTACAGGGAGGAGGTGAGACAGCCTACAGGGAGGAGGTGAGACAGCCTACAGGGAGGAGGTGAGACAGCCTACAGGGAGGAGGTGAGACAGCCTACAGGGAGGAGGTGAGGGCTCTGGTGGAGTGGGGCCAGGGAAATAACCTCTCCCTCAACGTCAACAAAAATAAGGAGCTGATTGTGGACTACAGGAGACAGCAGAGAGAGCACGCCCACATCCACGGTCCGCAGTGGAGAGGGTCAAAAGCTACAAGTTCCTTCTTCCATCTCCTGGCCATCAGACTGTTAAACAGTCACCACTAGCCGACCTCCGCCCATCACCCTGCCCTGAACCTTAGTCACTGTTACTAGCCGGCTACCACCCGGTACTCTACCCGGCTACCACCTGGTACTCTACCCTGCACCTGAGACTGCTGCCCTATGTACATAGAGTTACTGAACACTGGTCACTTTAACAATGTTTACATACTGTTTTACCCACTTCATATGTGCAGTGCATTCAGAAAGTATTCACACCCCTTGACTTTTTCCACATTTTGTTGTGTTACAGCCTGAATTCAAAATGGATTAAATTGAGATTTTTTTTTGTCACTGGCCTACACATAATACCCCATAATGTAAAAGTGGAAATGTTTTTCGAAATGTGTACAAATTAATAAAAAATGAAAAGCTGAAATGTCTTGAGTCAATAAGTATTCAACCCCTTTGTTATGGCAAGCCTAAATAAGTTCAGGAGTAAAGAATTGCTTAACAAGTCACATAATAAGTTGCATGGACTCACTAGTTTTAACATGATTTTTGAAGGACTACCTCATCTCTGTACCCCACACATACAATTATCTGTAAGGTCCCTCAGTCAAACAGTGAATTGTAAACACAGATTTAACCACAAAGACCAGGGAGGTTTTCCAATGCCTCGCAAAGAAGGGCACCAATTAGTAGATGGGTAAAAAAAAAAAGCAGACATTGAATATCCCTTTGAGAATTGTGAAGTTATTAATTACACTTTGAATGGTGTATCAATACACCCAGTCACTACAAAGATACAGGCGTCTTTCCTAGCTCAGGTGCCGGAGAGGAAGGAAACAGCTCAGGGATTTTATCATGAGGCCAACAGTTACAGAGTTTAACAGAAAAAATGGATCAACAACATTACAGTTACTCCACAACACTAACCACATTTACAGAGTGAAAAGAAGGAAGCCTGTACAGAATACAAATATTCCAAAACAAGGGGTGTGAATACTTATGTAAATGAGATATTTCTGTATTTCATTTTCAATAAATGTGCAAACATTTCTAAAAACATGTTTTCACTTTGTCCTTACAGGGATTTGTGTGCATATGTGTGTAAAATTTTTTATCATTTTTAAATTCAGGCTGTAACAACTAAATATTGAATAAGTCAAGGGGTATGAATACTTTCTGAAGGCACTGGATGTACTATATTCTAGTCATGTCTTATCCTATGTAACTTTTTCTTTGGGGGGGGCGGGGGGATTATGTGTTTATTGCTTTTTTTATTGCTAGGTATTACTGCACTGTTGGAGATAGGAACACAAGCATTTAGCTAGTTATTACTGCACTGTTGGAGATAGGAACACAAGCATTTAGCTGGGTATTACTGCACTGTTGGAGATAGGAACACAAGCATTTAGCTAGGTATTACTGCACTGTTGGAGATAGGAACACAATAATTTAGCTAGTTATTACTGCACTGTTGGAGCTAGGAACACAAGCATTTAGCTGGGTATTACTGCACTGTTGGAGATAGGAACACAATAATTTAGCTAGTTATTACTGCACTGTTGGAGATAGGAACACAAGCATTTAGCTGGGTATTACTGCACTGTTGGAGATAGGAACACAATAATTTAGCTAGTTATTACTGCACTGTTGGAGCTAGGAACACAAGCATTTAGCTGGGTATTACTGCACTGTTGGAGATAGGAACACACGCATTTAGCTAGGTATTACTGCACTGTTGGAGCTAGAAACACAAGCATTTAGCTGGGTATTACTGCACTGTTGGAGATAGGAACACACGCATTTAGCTAGGTATTACTGCACTGTTGGAGATAGGAACACAAGCATTTAGCTAGGTATTACTGCACTGTTGGAGATAGGAACACAATAATTTAGCTAGTTATTACTGCACTGTTGGAGCTAGGAACACAAGCATTTAGCTAGGTATTACTGCACTGTTGGAGCTAGAAACACAAGCATTTAGCTGGGTATTACTGCACTGTTGGAGATAGGAACACACGCATTTAGCTAGGTATTACTGCACTGTTGGAGATAGGAACACACGCATTTAGCTAGGTATTACTGCACTGTTGGAGATAGGAACACAATAATTTAGCTAGTTATTACTGCACTGTTGGAGCTAGGAACACAAGCATTTAGCTAGGTATTACTGCACTGTTGGAGATAGGAACACAAGCATTTAGCTGGGTATTACTGCACTGTTGGAGATAGGAACACACGCATTTAGCTAGGTATTACTGCACTGTTGGAGATAGGAACACACGCATTTAGCTGGGTATTACTGCACTGTTGGAGATAGGAACACAAGCATTTAGCTGGGTATTACTGCACTGTTGGAGATAGGAACACAAGCATTTAGCTGGGTATTACTGCACTGTTGGAGATAGGAACACAAGCATTTAGCTAGTTATTACTGCACTGTTGGAGATAGGAACACAAGCATTTAGCTAGTTATTACTGCACTGTCGGAGATAGGAACACAAGCATTTAGCTGGGTATTACTGCACTGTTGGAGATAGGAACACAAGCATTTAGCTGGGTATTACTGCACTGTTGGAGATAGGAACACAAGCATTTAGCTGGGTATTACTGCACTGTTGGAGATAGGAACACAAGCTTTTAGCTAGTTATTACTGCACTGTTGGAGATAGGAACACAAGCATTTAGCTGGGTATTACAGTACTGTTGGAGATAGGAACACAAGCATTTAGCTAGTTATTACTGCACTGTTGGAGATAGGAACACAAGCATTTAGCTATGTATTACTGCACTGTTGGAGATAGGAACACACGCATTTAGCTGGGTATTACTGCACTGTTGGAGATAGGAACACAAGCATTTAGCTGGGTATTACAGTACTGTTGGAGATAGGAACACAAGTATTTAGCTGGGTATTACTGCACTGTTGGAGATAGGAACACACGCATTTAGCTAGGTATTACTGCACTGTTGGAGATAGGAACACAAGCATTTAGCTGGGTATTACTGCACTGTTGGAGATAGGAACACAAGCATTTAGCTGGGTATTACTGCACTGTTGGAGATAGGAACACACGCATTTAGCTGGGTATTACTGCACTGTTGGAGATAGGAACACAAGCATTTAGCTGGGTATTACTGCACTGTTGGAGATAGGAACACAAGCATTTAGCTGGGTATTACAGTACTGTTGGAGATAGGAACACAAGCATTTAGCTGGGTATTACTGCACTGTTGGAGATAGGAACACACGCATTTAGCTGGGTATTACTGCACTGTTGGAGATAGGAACACAAGCATTTAGCTAGGTATTACTGCACTGTTGGAGATAGGAACACAAGCATTTAGCTGGGTATTACTGCACTGTTGGAGATAGGAACACAAGCATTTAGCTAGGTATTACTGCACTGTTGGAGATAGGAACACAAGCATTTAGCTAGGTATTACTGCACTGTTGGAGATAGGAACACAAGCATTTGCAAATCTGTGTACAGGACCAATAAACATTGATTTGATTTGACTCTAACAAGCACACAGCAGACTCATAACACTAACACTTGTCTCTGAATTGAAACTGGGCCAGTTCGTCTTTGGAATGACAATTACTACAGACTCAACTCAGCCCGTTCTAAAAGTCGGGGGGATGGGGGGAGGAGAGTTGATTAGTCTTTCTTCCAACACACTGAATGGACAGTAGTTTCTGATGCTTGTTAGCAGCAGAGCAGAAGACCAGGGGAGAGGAAGAGGATGAGGGGAGAGGAGGAGGAGGAGGAGGAGGAGGAGGAGGGAGGAGGGAGGAGGATGAAGGAGGAGGAGGAGGAGGAGGAGAGGAGAGGAGGAGAGGAGGAGGAGGAGGATGAAGGAGGAGGGGAGGAGGAGGGGAGGAGGAAGAAAGAGGAGGCAGAGAGGAGAGGAGTAGTGGGGGGGCAGTGTGATGGTGTGAAGTTGTCAGGACAGCTCAGATTAGAGACATTGTCCAGAGCTGTTTACATCCGGCCCAACCATATTAAACCCAGATTAGCTGCTGTGGCTGCCCCAGAGAAAGGAGAGAGAAAGAAGAATAGCCTTGAAATTACATTTACATTTGAGTCATTTAGTAGACGCTCTTATTCAGAGCGACTTACAGTTAGTGAGTGCATACATTTTCATACTGGGAAATGGGGAGAGAAATGTGTTCTTCACATGGTAGAGAAGGGGGGAGGAGGGAGGATGCAGGAGGGGGTAGGAGGGGGTAGGAGGGGTAGGATGGGGTAGTAGAAGTGGGGGGGTTTAGTAGTGAGCCAGATTTTGGCAGAGGAACTGTTTTGTCTCCTGAGGAACTGCACTTGTCTCCTGAGTGGCACAGTGGTCTAAGGCACTGCATCGCAGTGCTAACTGTGCCACTAGAGATCCTGGTTCGAATCCAGGCTCTGTCGCAGCCGGCCGCGACCGGGAGACTCATGGGCGGCGAACAATTGGCCCAGCGTCGTCCAGGGTAGGGGAGGGAATGGCCGGCAGGGATGTAGCTCAGTTAATAGAGCATGGCGTTTGCAACGCCAGGGTTGTGGGTTCGATTCCCACGGGGGGCCAGTATAAAAAAAAAGATATGTATTCACTGACTGTAAGTCGCTCTGGATAAGAGCGTCTGCTAAATGACTAAAATGTAAATGTATGTAAATGTTTTCAGGGAGGAAACAGCCAAACAGGAGTAAAATTATCTGTTGGCTACAGTATACCTTCCTCCTCTGTTGGCTGCAGTATACCTTCCTCCTCTGTTGGCTGCAGTATACCTTCCTCCTCTGTTGGCTGCAGTATACCTTCCTCCTCTGTTGGCTACAGTATACCTTCCTCCTCTGTTGGTTGCAGTATACCTTCCTCCTCTGTTGGCTGCAGTATACCTTCCTCCTCTGTTGGCTGCAGTATACCTTCCTCCTCTGTTGGCTGCAGTATACCTTCCTCCTCTGTTGGCTGCAGTATACCTTCCTCCTCTGTTGGCTACAGTATACCTTCCTCCTCTGTTGGCTGCAGTATACCTTCCTCCTCTGTTGGCTGCAGTATACCTTCCTCCTCTGTTGGCTGGATTGGAGTGGATTGGGGCTGGGGTGGAGTGGAGTGGAGTGGGGTTGGGGTGGAGTGGAGTAGAGTGGAGTGGGGCTGGGGTGGAGTGGGGTGGAGTGGGGTGGAGTGGAGTGGGGTGGGTGGAGTGGTGTTGGGTTGGGGTGAAGTGGGGTTGGGCTGGGGGTGGAGTGGGGCTGGGGTGGAGTGGGGTGGAGTGGGGTGGAGTGGAGTGGGGTGGGTGGAGTGGTGTTGGGTTGGGGTGAAGTGGGGTTGGGCTGGGGTGGAGTGGGGCTGAGTTGGGGTGGAGTGGAGTGGAGTAGAGTGGAGTGGGGCTGGGGTGGAGTGGGGTGGAGTGGGGTGGAGTGGAGTGGGGTGGGTGGAGTGGTGTTGGGTTGGGGTGAAGTGGGGTTGGGCTGGGGTGGAGTGGGGCTGAGTTGGGGTGGAGTGGAGTGGAGTGGAGAGGGGTGGAGTGGAGTAGGGTGGAGTGGAGTTGGGATCGAGTGGGGCTGAGGTGTTGGTTTGGGATTTTGGATTTTGTTTAGTTTTTCCAATGTTGTAAATATGAGTCCTTTGATTGGTTCATGAAGCAGTGCTGGTGTCAGCTTGGTTGGTTAGGTCCAACACCAGCTGACTGAGAGGGCTCATTTCTGTTGAATACCTTCTTTGGTTGGTGATAGAAGTACCAAGTCATCAGCATATAGCAGATATTTTTCCTCTGTGTCAAATAGTGTGAGTCATGGGGCTGCAGAATGGTCCAACATGTCTGCTAATTCATTTATATAAATGTTGAAAAGGTTTGGACTCAAACTGCAGCCTTGTCTCACACCTCGACATTGCAAAAATAATTATGTTCTTTGGTTTTTCATTTTTATTGCACACTTGTTTTCTGTGTACATACATTTTATTACGTCATACACCTTCCCACCAAGCCCACTTTGGAGAATTTTGAAGAATAGACCTTTGTGCCAAATAGAATCGAATGCGTTTTTAAAGTCAATAAAGCGAGCAAAGATTTTGCCCTCTTTTTTTTGGTGGACGTGTTTATTAATTAGTGTGTGTAAGGTGTATATTTGGTCAGTAGTGCGATGGTTGGGGAGAAAGCCAATTTGGCTAATAAAAAAGTGGTCAGATGACGCAGATGCTAAGCTACAGGACTGTTTTGCTAGCACAGACTGGAACATGTTCCGGGATTCTTCAGACAGCATTGAGGAGTACACCACATCAGTCACTGGCTTCATCAATAAGTGCATCGATGATGTCGTCCCCACAGTGACCGTACGTACATACCCCAACCAGAAGCCATGGATTACAGGAAACATCCGCACTGAGCTAAAGGGTAGAGCTGCCGCTTTCAAGGAACGGGACTCTAACCCGGACGCTTATAAGAAATCCCGCTATGACCTCCGACGAACCATCAAACAGGCAAAGAGTCAATACAGGTCTAAGATTGAATCATACTACACTGGCTCTGACGCTCGTCGGATGTGGCAGGGCTTGAAAACTATTACAGACTACAAAGGGAAGCACAGCCGCGAGCTGCCCAGTGACACAAGCCTACCAGACGAGGCTAAACCACTTCTATGCTCGCCCGAGGCAAGCAACACTGAAGCATGCACGAGAGCACCAGCTGTTCCGGACGACTATGTGATCACGCTCTCCGTAGCCGATGTGAGTAAGACTTTTAAGCAGGTCAACATTCACAAGGCCGCAGGGCCAGACGGATTACCAGGACGTGTACTCCGAGCATGTGCTGACCAACTGGCAAGTGTCTTCACTGACATTTTCAACATGTCCCTGACTGAGTCTGTAATACCAACATGTTTCAAGCAGACCACCATAGTCCCCGTGCCCAAGAACTCTAAGATAACCTGCCTAAATGACTACCGACCCGTAGCACTGACGTCTGTAGCCATGAAGTGCTTTGAAAGACTGGTCATGGCTCACATCAACAGCATAATCCCAGAAACCCTAGACCCACTCCAATTTGCATACCGCCCCAACAGATCCACAGATGATGCAATCTCTATCGCACTCCACACTGCCCTTTCCCACCTGGACAAGAGGAACACCTACGTGAGAATGCTATTCATTGACTACAGCTCAGCATTCAACACCATAGTGCCCTCTAAGCTCATCACTAAGCTAAGGATCCTGGGACTAAACACCTCCCTCTGCAACTGGATCCTGGACTTCCTGACGGGCCGCCCCCAGGTGGTAAGGGTAGGTAACAACACATCTGCCACACTGATCCTCAACACGGGGGCCTCTCAGGGGTGCGTGCTCAGTCCCCTCCTGTACTCTCTGTTCACCCATGACTGCATGGCCAGGCACGACTCCAACACCATCATTAAGTTTGCCGACGACACAACAGTGGTAGGCCTGATCACCGACAACGATGAGACAGCCTATAGGGAGGAGGTCAGAGATCTGGCCGTGTGGTGCCAGGACAACAACCTCTCCCTCAACGTGACCAAGACAAAGGAGATGATTGTGGACTACAGGAAAAAAAAAGAGGACTGAGCACGCCCCCATTCTCATCGACGGGGCTGTAGTGGAACAGGTTGAGAGCTTCAAGTTCCTTGGTGTCCACATCACCAACGAACTATCATGGTCCAAACACACCAAGACAGTCGTGAAGAGGGCACGACAAAGCCTATTCCCCCTCAGGAGACTAAAAAGATTTGGCATGGGTCCTCAGATCCTCAAAAAATTCTACAGCTGCACCATCGAGAGCATCCTGACTGGTTGCATCACCGCCTGGTATGGCAACTGCTTGGCCTCTGACCGCAAGGCACTACAGAGGGTAGTGCGTACGGCCCAGTACATCACTGGGGCAAAGCTCCCTGCCATCCAGGACCTCTATACCAGGCGGTGTCAGAGGAAGGCCCTCAAAATTGTCAAAGACTCCAGCCACCCTAGTCATAGACTGTTCTCTCTGCTACCGCACGGCAAGCGGTACCGAGTGCCAAGTCTAGGTCCAAAAGACTTCTCAACAGCTTCTACCCCCAAGCCATAAGACTCCTGAACAGCTAATCATGGCTACCCGGACTATTTGCACTGCCCCCCCACCCCATCCTTTTTACGCTGCTGCTACTCTGTTAAGTATTTATGCATAGTCACTTTAACTCTACCCACATGTACATATTACCTCAACTACCTCAACTAGCCGGTGCCCCCGCACATTGACTATGCAACGGTACCCCCCTGTATATATAGCCTCCCTACTGTCACTTTATTTTACTGTATATATAGCCTCCCTACTGTCACTTTATTTTACTTCTGCTCTTTTTTTCTCAACACTTTTTTGTTGTTGTTTTATTCTTACTTTTTTTGTTTAAAATAAATGCACTGTTGGTTAAGGACTGTAAGTAAGCATTTCACTGTAATGTCTGCACCTGTTGTATTCGGCGCATGTGACCAATAAAATTTGATTTGATTTGATTTGATTTGAGATGCCACTTTTTGCTCAGGTTTCCAGACTTTTTGGGAAAGGTGGGGGCAGCGAAGAGAGGAGTATGAGTCTCTGAGTCAATGGTGGGATGTGGGAAAAGTCCAAATTCGGCTTTTCTGCCAACAGTATACAGCTCTCTCATCCTCAGAGGCTAGGAGAGTATTGGGGGGAACTCGAGCGTAGTATTAGTGAGATGGAGGTAGAGCTGGTGGGGCAAGGCAATGTAGGCCTCCAGGCTAATCTAGCTGAACTACGTAGTGACCAGGGCAGTTTTTTCCAGGTTAAAGCAAAGGGAGCACTTGTAAGAGCTAGGTTCTCTGTGCTCAAGGAGATGGATGCTCCCAGCTCCTTCTTCTTTGGTTTGGAAAGACAGAGCGGTGAAGCCAAGGGTATTCATTGTCTACAGCTGTCGGATGGGCAGGTGACCTCTGTGGTGGGGGAGATGCGGGAGCGGACCGTGGAGTTTTATACTGAGTTGTGTAGGGCAGAACTGTGTGATCCTATGTGTGCTCAGGTTTTATTTGCCGAACTCCCTAAGCTCTCTCTGGCACAGAGGGATGAAATGGACATTCCCCTGTTGTCCCATGAACTGGCAGAGGCCGTAACCCAGATGTCCCCCGGCCGTGCACCAGGGGACATCTGGGTTTTATAAAACATTCTGGGGAATAATTGGACTGGACTTATTTTGCGTGTTGCGTGAGTGCGTTCTGACTAAAGGCAGAGAATACTGATGTCGGCTGGAGGGAACCAGCATGCGTGCTGCTGAGGAGAGCTTAGGATTAGGGTTGTTGTTAGCCGGCAGCTGTTCCTCATGAGGCTGGAGGGGCTGAGTACAGCAGGTCTCTCTGATTTTTACTCTGCGGTGCTGAGGGCCTGGCAGCTACTAAGGCCCACACGAGAAGGGGGTGTGGAGCCTGGGCTGTGGGTGTGGGAGGAGCCTATCTTCCACAACCCAGCCATCCTTTTGAGATCGGTTCAGTCAGCTACCCTGCAGAGGCGACTGATGGCAGCGGGTTTACTAAGGCTGGGTGACCTGCCGCTGCTGGGGGAGGAGGGGTGGAAAACTCTGGAAGTCCTGGCACAACAAACAGGACTAACATCTCTTCGGCTGCTGGAGAGATTCCTGGGGGAGGTCCAGGAGGCACTGTCTGAGCCGGTAAGGGGGGTGTTTGAGCGGCCAAGGGGGGAGGGGCCACCAATGTTTCCGCCACTGCAGGTGACGGCAGAGACTGGGGACTGGCAAGGGGGTCTGGAGGACTTGTTAGATGTTAACACTCCGAGCCTGGGGGAGTTTGAAGGGGCGGGAGGTAAAGCCCTGTACAACCTTGTGACACTCTGGCTCTATGGACTTTGATTTTGAGCCAGGGTTGTTCATTTCACTTGGGTGTATTTCTATGTTGGTTAGTCTAGGTTGTTTTTTCTATGTTTGGTCAATGACTCCCAATCGGAGGTAACGAGTGTCAGCTGTCGGCTCGTTATCTCTGATTGGGAGCCATATTTATACTGTGTGTTTTCACCTTGGGGTTGTGGGTTTTTGTTCCATGTTTCTGTCAGTGTTACAGAGGACTTCACTATCGTCATTTGTTGTTTTTCGTGGTTGCTTTATAAAATAAAGTCATCATGTTCACTCCACGCGCTGCGTATTGGTCCGCTTCTTCAGACGATCGTGACAAACCTCTGCATTAAGGTGAGGAACATCAGGAGCCTAACAGGAGTGAAGGCACATCAGTGGCAGGGGGTATGTGGGATGGAGAGTATGGTGGGTTTTAGATGGAAGGGGCTCTACAAACTCCCAGTACCAAAGAGGTCAGGGGACCTCCAGCGGAGGATTCTACATGGAGCCCTGGCCACTAACAGCTGGTTGGCACGGGTTGAACCGGGAGTCGGACGGGGGTGTCCTTTCTGTGTCATGAGTGAAACTGTGCATCATGTGTTTCCTGTGTGCGCCAGGTTAATGCCATTAATGTCTCAGTTGGAATGTCTGTGTGAGAGGTTGGGGGTGGAGTTTACTGTCGGGATGTTTATAATGGGGTACAGGTATTCAAATAAGGAAAAGGCCAAATGTGTGTTGTTGAATTTTCTGTTTGCTCAGGCAAAGTTGGCTATTTGGATAACAAGGAGGAACAGGGTCAAAGGTGGGGGGATAACAGACCCTTTACTATTATTTAATGGGATGGTCTCTGAGCGCCTTAGGGTGGAATTTGAGTTCTATGAAATGATAAAAAGTGTGGAGATGTTTCAGGAGATATGGTGTGTTGGGGAGGCAGTGGGGGCCACTCTCTCTCTCTCTCTCTCTCTCTCTCTCTCTCTCTCTCTCTCTCTCTCTCTCTCTCTCTCTCTCTCTCTCTCTCTCTCTCTCTCTCTCTCTCTCTGTCTGTCTGTCTAGTTTATTAGTGAATTCTTGCTTCCCTACATGATATGCTCTATATCACTGTGTTGTCCTCAGCTCATTATAACAGCACCTTTTCCATTGTTCATTGTTGCAGTGAGACATTACAGGGCATTCGGGAAGTATTCAGACCCCTTGACTTTTTCCACATGTTGTTACGTTACAGCCTTATTTGGATTACATTGTGTTTTCCCTCATCAATCTACACACAATACCCCGTAATGACAAAGCTAAATCAGGTTTTTCGAAATTTTAGCAAATGTATGAAAAATAAAAAATTTAAATATCATATTCACATAAGTATTCAGACCCTTTACTCAGTACTTTGTTGAAGCACCTTTAGCAGCAATTACAGCCTTGAGTCTTCCTGGGTATGACGCTACAAGCTTGGCACACCTGTATTTGGGGAGTTTCACCCATTCTTCTCTGCAGATCCTCTCAAGCTCTGTCAGGTTGGATGGGGAGCGTCGCTGCACAGCTATTTTCAGGTCTCTCCAGAGATGTTTGATTGGGTTCAAGTCCGGGCTCTGGCTGGGCCACTAAAGGACATTCAGAGACTTGTCCCGAAGCCACTGCTGCGTTGTCTTGGCTGTGTGCTTAGGGTTGTTGTCCTGTTGGAAGGTGAACCTTCGCCCCAGTCTGAGGTCCTGAGCACTCTGGAGCAGGTTTTCATCAAGGATCTTTCTGTACTAGTCTCCCAGTCCCTGCCGCTGAAAAACATCCCCACAGCATGATGCTACCACCACCATGCTTCACCGTAGGGATGGTGCCAGATTTCCTCCAGACGTGACGCTTGGCATTCAAGCCAAAGAGTTCAATCTTGGTTTCATCAGACCAGAGAATCTTGTTTCTCATGGTCTGAGAGTCTTTAGGTGCCTTTTTACAAACTCCAAGCGGGCTGTCATGTGCCTTTTACTGAGGAGCGGCTTCCGTCTGGCCACTCTACCATAAAGGCCTGATTTGGTGGAGTGCTGCAGAGATGGTTGTCCTTCTGGAAGGTTCTCCCATCTCCACAGAGGAACTCTAGAGCTCTGTCAGAGTGACCATCGGGTTTTTGGTCACCTCCCTGACCAAGACCCTTTTCCCCAGATTGCTCAGTTTGGCCGGGCAGCCAGCTCTAGGAAGAGTCTTGGTGGTTCCAAACTTCTTCCATTTAACAATGATGGAGGCCACTGTGTTCTTGGGGACCTTGAATGCTGCAGAAATGTTTTGTTACCCTTCCCCAGAACTGTGCCTCGACACAATCCTGTCTCAGAGCTCTATGGACAATTCCTTCAACCTTCGGCTTGGTTTTTGCTCTGACATGCACTGTCAACTGTAGGACCTTATATAGACAGGTGTGGGCCTTTCCAAATCATGTCCAATCAACTGAATTTACCACAGGTGGACTCCAATCAAGTTGTAGAAACATCTCAAGGATGATTTAATGGAAACAGGATGCACCTGAGCTCAAATTAGAGTTTCATAGCAAAGGGTCTGAATACCTGTGTAAATAAAGTATTTCTGTTTTTTATTATTAATACATTTGCAAACATTTCTAAAAACAAGTTTTCACTTTGTCATTATGGGGTATTATGTGTAGATTGATGAGGGAAAAAATAATTTAATCAATTTTAGATTAAGGCTGTAACGTAACAAAATGTGGAAAAAGGGAAGGGGTCTGAATACTTTCCGAATGCACTGTATATTAAATGTGGAGATACCCCTCCTATCCACAGCTACATACACACACACACACACACACACACACACACACACACACACAAAGGTAGACCTCACACAAACATGTGCACACATATCAGAAATAAATGTTGTAGTTGAGAGAGTAGAAGTGAAGTTTCTAAAGACATGGAACATATACATGACTCTCTGTCTGTCTGGCTCTCTGTCTGTCTGGCTCTCTGTCTGTCTGGCTCTCTGTCTGTCTGGCTCTCTGTCTGTCTGGCTCTCTGTCTGTCTGGCTCTCTGTCTGTCTGGCTCTCTGTCTGTCTGGCTCTCTGTCTGTCTGTCTGTCTGGCTCTCTGTCTGTCTGGCTCTCTGTCTGTCTGGCTCTCTGTCTGTCTGGCTCTCTGTCTGTCTGGCTCTCTGTCTGTCTGGTTATCTGTCTGTCTGGCTCTCTGTCTGTCTGGCTCTCTGTCTGTCTGGCTCTCTGTCTGTCTGGCTCTCTGTCTGTCTGGTTATCTGGTTGTTGTGTGTCTGACTATTTGAGGCTACCTCATGCTACAGCTGTGTGTAACTTGGTTGTGTAACGTGGTCGTGTAACGTGGTTGTGTAACGTGGTCGTGTAACAAGGTCTTGTAACGTGGTTGTGTAACGTGGTTGTGTAACGTGGTTGTGTAACGAGGTTGTGTAACGAGGTTGTGTAATGTGGTTGTGTAACGTGGTTGTGTAACGTGATTGTGTAACGTGGTTGCGTAATGAGGTTGCGTAACGAGGTTGCGTAACGAGGTCGTGTAACGTGGTCGTGTAATGAGGTCATGTAACGAGGTTGTGTAATGTGGTTGTGTAACGACGTTGTGTAATGTGGTCGTGTAACGTGGTCGTGTAACGTGGTCGTGTAACGTGGTCGTGTAACGAGGTCGTGTAACGTGGTCGTGTTACGTGGTCGTGTAACGAGGTCGTGTAACGTGGTCGTGTAACGTGGTCGTGTAACGAGGTCGTGTAACGTGGTCGTGTAACGTGGTCGTGTAATGAGGTCGTGTAACGAGGTCGTGTAACTTGGCCATGTAACGTGGTCGTGTAACGTGGTCGTGTAACGAGGTTGTGTAACGTGGTTGTGTAACGAGGTCGTGTAACGTGGTTGTGTAACGAGGTTGTGTAACGTGGTTGTGTAACGAGGTTGTGTAACGTGGTTGTGTAACGAGGTTGTGTAACGTGGTTGTGTAACGTGGTCGTGTAACGAGGTCGTGTAATGTGGTTGTGTAACATGGTTGTGTAACGTGGTCGTGTAACGTGGTCGTGTAACCAGGTCGTGTAACCAGGTCGTGTAACGTGGTTGTGTAACGAGGTTGTGTAACGTGGTTGTGTAACGTGGTCGTGTAACGTGGTCGTGTAACGAGGTTGTGTAACGTGGTTGTGTAACGAGGTTGTGTAACGTGGTTGTGTAACGTGGTCGTGTAACGAGGTCGTGTAATGTGGTTATGTAACTTGGTTGTGTAACGTGGTCGTGTAACGAGGTCGTGTAACCAGGTCGTGTAACGTGGTTGTGTAACGAGGTTGTGTAACGTGGTCGTGTAACGTGGTCGTGTAACGAGGTTGTGTAACTTGGCCATGTAACGTGGTTGTGTAACGAGGTCGTGTAACGTGGTTGTGTAACGAGGTTGTGTAACGTGGTTGTGTAACGTGGTCGTGTAACGAGGTCGTGTAATGTGGTTGTGTAACGTCGTTGTGTAACGTGGTCGTGTAACGTGGTTGTGTAACGAGGTTGTGTAACGTGGTTGTGTAACGTGGTCATGTAACGAGTTCGTGTAATGTGGTTGTGTAACGTGGTTGTGTAACGTGGTCGTGTAACGTGGTTGTGTAACGAGGTTGTGTAACGTGGTCGTGTAACGTGGTTGTGTAACTTGGCCATGTAACGTGGTCGTGTAACATGGTTGTGTAACTTGGCAGTGTAATGTGGTTGTGTAACTTGGCAGTGTAATGTGGTTGTGTAACTTGGCAGTGTAATGTGGTTGTGTAACTTGGCAGTGTAATGTGGTTGTGTAACTTGGCAGTGTAATGTGGTTGTGTGTTATTATCGCAGTGATGCAGAAAGGAAGAAATTAATGTCTCCTGTATATATCTGGAAAGCCCTTTACATGGAGATCTGGTTTCAAAGTCAAATATACGTCTGTCTGTCTGTCTGTCTGTCTGTCTGTCTGTCTGTCTGTCTGTCTGTCTGTCTGTCTGTCTGTCTGTCTGTCTGTCTCTCTGACTGGTTGTCTGTCTGTCTGTCTGTCTGTTTGTCTCTGTCTGGTTGTCTGTCTGTCTCTCTGTCTGTTTGTCTGTCTGTCTGTCTGTCTGTCTGTTTGTCTGTCTGGTTGTCTGTCTGTCTGTCTGTCTGGTTGCCTGTCTGTTTGTCTGTCTGGTTGCCTGTCTGGTTGTCTGTCTGTTTGTCTGCTGGTTGTCTGGTTGTCTGTCTGGTTGTCTGTCTGGTTGTCTGTCTGGTTGTCTGTCTGGTTGCCTGTCTGGTTGTCTGTCTGGTTGCCTGTCTGGTTGTCTGTCTGGTTGTCTGTCTGGTTGTCTGTCTGGTTGTCTGTCTGGTTGTCTGTCTGGTTGTCTATCCTGTTGTCTGTATGTCTGTCTATCTGTCTGGTTGTCTGTATGTCTGTATGGCTGTCTGGTTGTCTGCCTGTCTCTCTGTCTGTTTGTCTGTCTGTTTGCCTGGCTGGTTGTCTGTCTGGTTGTATGTCTGTCTGTCTGTCTGGTTGTATGTCTGTCTGGTTGTCTGTCTGTATGTCTCTGGTTGTCTGTCTCCCTCTCTGACTGTTTGCCTTTCTGTTTGTCTGTCTGGCTGGTTGTCTGTATGTCTGGCTGGCTGGTTGTATGTCTGTCTGTTTGTCTGTCTGGCTGTCTGGCTGGTTGTCTGTATGTCTGTCTGGCTGGTTGTCTGTCTGTATGTATGTCTGTCTGGTTGTATGTCTGGTTGTATGTCTGTCTCTCTGACTGGTTGTCTGTCTGTTTGTCTGTCTGGTTGTCTGTCTCTCTGTCTGCCTGGTTGTCTGTCTGTCTGTCTGTCTGTTGTCTGTCTGTCTGTCTGTCTGTCTGGTCTGTCTGTCTGTCTGTCTGTCTGTCTGTCTGTCTGTCTGTCTGTCTGTCTGTCTGTCTGTCTGTCTGTCTGTCTGTCTGGTTGTCTATCTGTCTGTCTATCTGTCTGTCTGTCTGTCTGTCTGTCTGTCTGGTTTTAACATGCTATGTGCCTGTTGCACCATAAAGAGCAGTCTGAACAGTAAGACGTTATGAACAGAGGAGTAAAGCTACAGGGACGTTATATTTGGGGTGAGGATGAGATGTGACTGGCTCATAGTTTATAGTCTGTATTTCTCCATCAAGTTAGCAGCAGGACAGTAGATTCTCTGTTAGGTGTTTACACTCTGACCTGGAGTACCAACAAGATATCACAGTCTCTTGTCATTTCTTCACATCCTTGGATAAACATCTATTTTTCAGCAGTAAACTGAGTTCACCTCCGGATGTCCTCTATTTACAGCTCCGCACGAGCTCCAGACGATTTAGGCTCACAGAGAAAACTCCAGGGTTAAGTTAAGGCATTCATTCAGACTGGGTAAAGTTAATGGTTAAGGTTTGGGATAGGGTTCAAACAAAAACAACTCTAATGTTAGTTCATTCATTCCAATTGGTTAACAGTTCAGGCATTAATTCTGATTGGTTAAGTTAAAGGAAAGATCCACCCATTTTGAATGTTATATCATATTTGTGCATCTCTGAGAGATGTTCTATCGATTCCCGGGGTCATTTCGTGTTTTCATATGTATTTGAGCTATTCGCTGTTCAAGCATCATATGAGCAAAACCCGTCATACCGGCTGTATTTCTGCCTCCTTGAACAGCAATTGACACAACACACACTACACACACAACACACACTACACACACAACACACACTACACACACAACACACACTACACACACAACACACACAACACACACAACACACACTACACACACAACACACACAACACACACTACACACACAACACACACTACACACACAACACACACTACACACACAACACACACTACACACACTACACACACTACACACACAACACACACTACACACACTACACACACTACACACACAACAAACACAACACACACTACACACACTACACACACTACACACACTACACACACAACACACACAACACACACTACACACAACACACACAACACACACAACACACACTACACACACTACACACACTACACACACAACACACACTACACACACTACACACACTACACACACTACACACACTACACACACAACACACACAACACACACTACACACACTACACACACTACACACACAACACACACTACACACACTACACACACTACACACACTACACACACTACACACTACACACACTACACACACAACACACACTACACACACTACACACACTACACACACAACACACACTACACACACTACACACACTACACACACAACACACACAACACACACTACACACACAACACACACAACACACACTACACACACAACACACACTACACACACAACACACACTACACACACAACACACACTACACACACAACACACACTACACACACTACACACACTACACACACAACACACACTACACACACTACACACACTACACACACAAACACACACACTACACACACTACACACACTACACACACTACACACACAAACACACAACACACACTACACACACTACACACACTACACACACTACACACACTACACACACAACACACACTACACACACTACACACACTACACACACTACACACACTACACACACTACACACTACACACACTACACACACTACACACACTACACACACAACACACACAACACACACTACACACACTACACACACTACACACACAACACACACTACACACACTACACACACTACACACTACACACACTACACACACAACACACACAACACACACTACACACACAACACACACTACACACACTACACACACAACACACACTACACACACAACACACACTACACACACTACACACACTACACACACTACACACACTACACACACTACACACAACACACACAACACACACAACACACACTACACACACAACACACACAACACACACAACACACACTACACACACTACACACACTACACACACTACACACACAACACACACTACACACACTACACACACTACACACACTACACACACTACACACACTACACACACAACACACACTACACACACAACACACACTACACACACTACACACACAACACACACAACACACACTACACACACAACACACACTACACACACTACACACACTACACACACTACACACACTACACACACAACACACACTACACACACAACACACACAAGACACACTACACACACTACACACACAACACACACAACACACACAACACACACTACACACACAACACACACTACACACACTACACACACTACACACACAACACACACAACACACACTACACACACAACACACACAAGACACACTACACACACTACACACACTACACACACTACACACACAACACACACAACATACACAACACACACAACACACACTACACACACTACACACACTACACACACAACACACTACACACACTACACACACTACACACACTACACACACAACACACAAAACACACACTACACACTACACACTACACACACTACACACACTACACACACAACAAACACAACACACACTTCACACACTACACACACAACACACACTACACACACTACACACACTACACACACTACACACACTACACACACTACACACACTACACACACTACACACACTACACACACTACACACACAACACACACTACACACACAACACACACAACACTCACAACACACACAACACACACTACACACACAACACACACAACACACACAACACACACAACACACACTACACACACTACACACACAACACACACTACACACACAACACACACAACACACACAACACACACTACACACACTACACACTACACACACAACACACACAACACACACTACACACACTACACACTACACACACTACACACACAACACACTACACACACTACACACACTACACACACTACACACACTACACACACTACACACTACACACACTACACACAACACACACTACACACACTACACACACTACACACACAACACACAACACACTACACACACAACACACACAACACACACTACACACACTACACACACTACACACACTACACACTACACACACTACACACACTACACACACAACACACACTACACACACTACACACACAACACACTACACACACTACACACACAACACACACTACACACACTACACACTACACACACTACACACACTACACACACAACACACACAACACACACTACACACTACACACTACACACAATACACACACTACAAACAAAACCAACACAACACACACTTCACACACTACACACACAACACACACTACACACACTACACACACTACACACACTACACACACAACACACACTACACACACACACTACACACACTACACACACTACACACACTACACACACAACAAACACAACACACACTTCACACACTACACACACAACACACACTACACACACTACACACACTACACACACTACACACACTACACACACAACACACACTACACACACAACACACACTACACACACTACACACACTACACACACTACACACACTACACACACAACACACACTACACACACTACACACACAACACACACAACACACACAACACACACAACACACACAACACACACAACACACACAACACACACTACACACACAACACACACAACACACACTACACACACTACACACACTACACACACAACACACACTACACACACAACACACACAACACACACTACACACACTACACACTATACACACTACACACACAACACACACTACACACACTACACACACTACACACACTACACACTACACACACTACACACACAACACACTACACACACTACACACACTACACACTACACACACTACACACACTACACACACTACACACACTACACACACTACACACACTACACACACTACACACACTACACACACTTCACACTACACACACTACACACAACACACACAACACACACTACACACACTACACACACTACACACACTACACACTACACACACTACACACACAACACACACAACACACACTACACACACTACACACACTACACACAACACACACTACACACACTACACACACTACACACACTACACACTACACACACTACACACACAACACACAACACACACAACACACACTACACACACTACACACACTACACACACTACACACTACACACACTACACACACAACACACACTACACACTACACACACTACACACACAACACACTACACACACTACACACACTACACACACTACACACACTACACACTACACACACAACACACACAACACACACAACACACACTACACACACTACACACACAACACACACAACACACACTACACACACTACACACTACACACACTACACACACAACACACTACACACACTACACACACAACACACACAACACACACTACACACACTACACACACAACACACACTACACACACAACACACACAACACACACTACACACACTACACACTACACACACTACACACACAACACACTACACACACTACACACACTACACACACTACACACACAACACACACTACACACACAACACACACAACACACACAACACACACTACACACACTACACACACTACACACACTACACACACAACACACACAACACACACTACACACACTACACACTACACACACTACACACACAACACACTACACACACTACACACACTACACACACAACACACACTACACACTACACACACTACACACACAACACACTACACACACTACACACACTACACACACAACACACACAACACACACAACACACACTACACACAACACACACAACACACACTACACACACTACACACACAACACACACAACACACACTACACACACTACACACTACACACACTACACACACAACACACTACACACACTACACACACTACACACACAACACACACAACACACACTACACACACTACACACACAACACACACAACACACACTACACACACTACACACTACACACACTACACACACAACACACTACACACACTACACACACTACACACACTACACACACAACACACACTACACACACTACACACACTACACACACAACACACACAACACACACTACACACACTACACACTACACACACTACACACACAACACACTACACACACTACACACACTACACACACAACACACACTACACACACAACACACACAACACACACAACACACTACACACACTACACACACTACACACACAACACACACAAGACACACTACACACACACACAACACACACTACACACACTACACACACTACACACACAACACACACAACACACACAACACACACTACACACTACACACACTACACACACAACACACTACACACACTACACACACTACACACACAACACACACTACACACACTACACACACTACACACACAAGACACACTACACACACTACACACACAACACACACTACACACACTACACACTACACACACTACACACACAACACACACTACACACACTACACACACAACACACACAAGACACACTACACACACTACACACACAACACACACAACACACACTACACACACTACACACACTACACACAACACACACAACACACACTACAACACTACACACACTACACACACTACACACACTACACACACTACACACACTACACACACAACACACACAACACACACTACACACACTACACACACTACACACTACACACACTACACACACTACACACACAACACACACTACACACACTACACACACTACACACACTACACACACAACACACACTACACACACAACACACACTACACACACTACACACACTACACACACTACACACACTACACACACTACACACTACACACACAACACACACAACACACACTACACACACTACACACAACACACACAACACACACTACACACACTACACACACTACACACACTACACACACAACACACACTACACACACTACACACACAACACACACAACACACACTACACACTACACACTACACACTACACACACTACACACACTACACACACACACACACACACTACACACTACACACTACACACTACACACTACACACACTACACACTACACACACACTACACAATACACACACTACACAATACAACTACACACTACACACACAACACACTACACACTACACAACACACACTACACACTACACACTACACACACAACACACACACTACACACACTACACACTACACAATACACACTACACACAATACACTACACACACAACACACACTACACACTACACACACTACACACAATACACACTACACAATACACACTACACACTACACACACTACACACACACAATACACAGTGAGTGACTAAACTGCTTGGAGTAACCCTGGATTGTAAACTGTCATGGTCAAAACATATTGATACAACAGTAGCTAAGATGGGGAGAAGTCTGTCCATAATAAAGCGCTGCTCTGCCTTCTTAACAACACTATCATCAAGGCAGGTCCTACAGGCCCTAGTTTTGTTGCACCTGGACTACTGTTCAGTAGTGTGGTCAGGTGCCACAAAGAGGGACTTGGGAAAATTGCAGTTGGCTCAGAACAGGGCAGCACGGCTGGCCATTGGATGTACACAGAGAGCTAATATTAATAATATGCATGTCAATCTCTCCTGGCTCAAAGTGGAGGAGAGATTGACTTCATCACTACTTGCATTTGTGAGAGGTATTGACATGTTGAAAGCACCACCCATGCATACCCCACAAGACATGCCACCAGAGGTCTCTTCACAGTCCCCAAGTCCAGAACAGACTATGGGAGGAGCACAGTACTACATAGAGCCATGACTACATGGAACTCTATTCCACATCAAGTAACTGATGCAAGTAGAAAAATCTGATTTAAAAAACAGATAAAAATACACCTTATGGAACAGCGGGGACTGCGAAGAGACACAGACACATGCATACAAACACATGATACCATACGCACTATAAACACACGTACACATGGATTCTGTGTTGTAGATATGTGGTAGTAGAGTAGAGGCCTGAGGGAACACACTTAGTATGTTGTGAAATCTATTGTGAATGTATTGTAATGTTTTTAAAATGGTATAACTGCCTTAATTTTGCCGGACCCCAGGAAGAGTAGCTGCTGCCTTGGCAGGAACTAATGGGGATCCATAATAAACCCCAGGAAGAGTAGCTGCTGCCTTGGCAGGAACTAATGGGGATCCATAATAAACCCCAGGAAGAGTAGCTGCTGCCTTGGCAGGAACTAATGGGGATCGATAATAAACCCCAGGAAGAGTAGCTGCTGCCTTGTCAGGAACTAATGGGGATCCTTAATAAACCCCAGGAAGAGTAGCTGCTGCCTTGGCAGGAACTAATGGGGATCCATAATAAACCTCAGGAAGAGTAGCTGCTGCCTTGGCAGGAACTAATGGGGATCCATAATAAACCTCAGGAAGAGTAGCTGCTGCCTTGGCAGGAACTAATGGGGATCCATAATAAACCTCAGGAAGAGTAGCTGCTGCCTTGGCAGGAACTAATGGGGATCCATAATAAACCCCAGGAAGAGTAGCTGCTGCCTTGTCAGGAACTAATGGGGATCCATAATAAACCCCAGGAAGAGTAGCTGCTGCCTTGGCAGGAACTAATGGGGATCCATAATAAACCTCAGGAAGAGTAGCTGCTGCCTTGGCAGGAACTAATGGGGATCCATAATAAACCCCAGGAAGAGTAGCTGCTGCCTTGGCAGGAACTAATGGGGATCCATAATAAACCTCAGGAAGAGTAGCTGCTGCCTTGGCAGGAACTAATGGGGATCCATAATAAACCTCAGGAAAAGTAGCTGGGAGGGAGGGAGGGAGGGATGGAGGGAGGGGGGGAGGGAGGGGGGGAGGGAGGGAGAGAGGGAGGGAAGGATGGTGGGGCTGGTTGGATTCATCATCATCTAGATCAAACTAAACTCATTTATATTCAAATCAGCTGTTTAACTGTCTGAAGCAGAAAGTGATATTCTCATTCTGACAAAACACCAAAGAAAATATGGTTTCTACTCTCTTGTTCAAATCCGCCAGATCTAGTTTTAATGTTTAATAAATACATTACAGTAGGGTGTCTGAGCAGAGAAACACGGTGTGGGTGTGTGTGTGTGTGTGTGTGTGTGTGTGTGTTTTGTGTGTGTGTGTGCGTCTGTGTGTGTGTGTGTGTGTGTGTGTGTGTGTGTGTGTCTGTGTGTGTGTGTGTGTGTCTGTGTGAGTGTGTGTGTGTGTGTGTGTGTGTGTGTGTGTGTGTGTGTGTGTGTGTGTCTGTGTGTGTGTGTGTGTGTGTGTGTCTGTGTGTCTGTGTGTGTGTGTGTGTGTGTGTGTGTGTGTAAACAACACAAACAGCAGTAGTGAGAGAGAACGCCTCCTCCTCTCTGTTTACCAGGATCAAAGCGAAATGTTCCCTGTGATGTCATCATATATTATTATTGTTGTTGTTGTTGTTGTTATTATTATAGTGTTATAATGTTACACTCTGTAAACTCATTAACCAGTCTTTCTGAAGTTCTCTCGCTCTGTTTTAATTATTGACGCTGTAGGAAAGTTGGTGGATTTAAATCATCAACACTAATTCATGATCCCTCTCCATCTACCACATAACTATGGTAACGCATATTCACACTTCCAGGTATTTTAGAGGAAATACATTTTTTATATCAACACAAAGTAGTTCAGCTACTGCCTGGGATGGGAGGGCTGAGTTTATACATCAGTCTGACATATGGAGGGAGGGAGGGAGGGAGGGAGGGAGGGAGGGAGAACATAAAGATACCATAGAGACTATAGAGACCATAGAGAGACCATAGAGACCATAGAGACCATAGAGAGACCATAGAGACTATAGAGACTATAGAGACTATAGAGAGACCATAGAGAGACCATAGAGAGACCATAGAGACTATAGAGACTATAGAGACTATAGAGACCATAGAGAGACCATTGAGACTATAGAGACCATAGAGACTATAGAGAGACCATAGAGACCATAGAGAGACTATAGAGACTATAGAGACCATAGAGAGACCATTGAGACTATAGAGACCATAGAGACTATAGAGAGACCATAGAGACCATAGAGAGACCATAGAGACTATAGAGACCATAGAGACCATAGAGAAACTATAGAGAGACCATTGAGACTATAGAGACCATAGAGAGACCATAGAGACCATAGAGACTATAGAGAGACCATAGAGACTATAGAGACCATAGAGAGACCATAGAGAGACCATAGAGACTATAGAGACCATAGAGACCATAGAGACCATAGAGACCATAGAGAGACCATAGAGACTATAGAGACCATAGAGAGACCATAGAGACCATAGAGACTATAGAGAGACCATAGAGACTATAGAGACCATAGAGAGACCATAGAGACCATAGAGACTATAGAGAGACCATAGAGACTATAGAGACCATAGAGAGACCATAGAGAGACCATAGAGACTATAGAGACCATAGAGACCATAGAGACCATAGAGACCATAGAGAGACCATAGAGACTATAGAGACCATAGAGAGACCATAGAGACCATAGAGACTATAGAGAGACCATAGAGACTATAGAGACCATAGAGAGACCATAGAGACCATAGAGACTATAGGAGGACCATAGAGACTATAGAGACCATAGAGAGACCATAGAGACCATAGAGACTATAGAGAGACCATAGAGACTATAGAGACCATAGAGAGACCATAGAGACCATAGAGACCATAGAGAGACCATAGAGACTATAGAGACCATAGAGACCATAGAGACCATAGAGACCATAGAGAGACCATAGAGACTATAGAGACCATAGAGAGACCATAGAGACCATAGAGACCATAGAGAGACCCATAGAGACCATAGAGACCATAGAGAGACCATAGAGACTATAGAGACCATAGAGAGACCATAGAGACTATAGAGACCATAGAGAGACCATAGAGACCATAGAGACCATAGAGAGACCATAGAGACTATAGAGACCATAGAGAGACCATAGAGACCATGAGACCATAGAGAGACCATAGAGACTATAGAGACCATAGAGAGACCATAGAGACCATAGAGACCATAGAGAGACCATAGAGACTATAGAGACCATAGAGACCATAGAGACCATAGAGACCATAGAGAGACCATAGAGACTATAGAGACCATGAGAGACCATAGAGACCATAGAGACCATAGAGAGACCATAGAGACCATAGAGACCATAGAGAGACCATAGAGACTATAGAGACCATAGAGAGACCATAGAGACCATGGAGACCATAGAGAGACCATAGAGACCATAGAGGACCATAGAGAGACCATAGAGACTATAGAGACCATAGAGACCATAGAGACTATAGAGACCATAGAGAGACCATAGAGACCATAGAGACCATAGAGAGACCATAGAGACTATAGAGACCATAGAGACCATAGAGACTATAGAGACCATAGAGAGACCATAGAGACCATAGAGACCATAGAGAGACCATAGAGACCATAGAGACCATAGAGAGACCATAGAGACTATAGAGACCATAGAGAGACCATAGAGACCATAGAGACCATAGAGAGACCATAGAGACTATAGAGACCATAGAGAGACCATAGAGACCATAGAGACCATAGAGAGACCATAGAGACTATAGAGACCATAGAGAGACCATAGAGACCATAGAGACCATAGAGAGACCATAGAGACCATAGAGACCATAGAGAGACCATAGAGACTATAGAGACCATAGAGAGACCATAGAGACTATAGAGACCATAGAGAGACCATAGAGACCATAGAGACCATAGAGAGACCATAGAGACTATAGAGACCATAGAGAGACCATAGAGACCATAGAGACCATAGAGAGACCATAGAGACTATAGAGACTATAGAGACTATAGAGACCATAGAGAGACCATTGAGACTATAGAGACCATAGAGACTATAGAGACTATAGAGACTATAGAGAGACCATAGAGAGACCATAGAGAGACCATAGAGACTATAGAGACTATAGAGACTATAGAGACCATAGAGAGACCATTGAGACTATAGAGACCATAGAGACTATAGAGACTATAGAGACCATAGAGAGACCATTGAGACTATAGAGACCATAGAGACTATAGAGAGACCATAGAGAGACCATTGAGACTATAGAGACCATAGAGACCATAGAGAAACTATAGAGAGACCATTGAGACCATTGAGACTATAGAGACTCTCTCTCTGTCTCTCTAACCCTAACCCTGTCTGTCTCTCTCTGTCTCTCTAACCCTAACCCTGTCTCTCTCTGTCTCTCTAACCCTAACCCTGTCTCTCTCTCTGTCTCTCTAACCCTAACCCTGTCTCTCTCTGTCTCTCTAACCCTAACCCTGTCTCTCTCTCTGTCTCTCTAACCCTAACCCTGTCTGTCTCTCTCTGTCTCTCTAACCCTAACCCTGTCTCTCTGTCTCTCTAACCCTAACCCTGTCTGTCTCTCTGTCTCTCTAACCCTAACCCTGTCTCTCTCTCGTCTCTCTAACCCTAACCCTGTCTCTCTCTCTGTCTCTCTAACCCTAACCCTGTCTGTCTCTCTCTGTCTCTCTAACCCTAACCCTGTCTGTCTCTCTCTCTGTCTCTCTAACCCTAACCCTGTCTCTGTCTCTCTCTCTGTCTCTCTAACCCTAACCCTGTCTCTCTCTCTGTCTCTCTAACCCTAACCCTGTCTCTCTCTCTGTCTCTCTAACCCTAACCCTGTCTGTCTCTCTCTGTCTCTCTAACCCTAACCCTGTCTGTCTCTCTCTGTCTCTCTAACCCTAACCCTGTCTGTCTCTCTCTGTCTCTCTAACCCTAACCCTGTCTGTCTCTCTCTGTCTCTCTCCTGTCTCTCTAACCCTAACCCTGTCTGTCTCTCTCTGTCTCTCTAACCCTAACCCTGTCTCTCTCTCTCTGTCTCTCTAACCCTAACCCTGTCTGTCTCTCTGTCTCTCTAACCCTAACCCTGTCTCTCTCTCTGTCTCTCTAACCCTAACCCTGTCTGTCTCTCTCTGTCTCTCTAACCCTAACCCTGTCTGTCTCTCTCTGTCTCTCTCTGTCTCTCTAACCCTAACCCTGTCTGTCTCTCTCTCTGTCTCTCTAACCCTAACCCTGTCTGTCTCTCTCTGTCTCTCTAACCCTAACCCTGTCTGTCTCTCTCTCTGTCTCTCTAACCCCTAACCCTGTCTTCTCTCTGTCTCTCTAACCCCTAACCCTGTCTGTCTCTCTTGTCTCTCTAACCCTAACCCTGCTCTCTCTGTCTCTCTCTCTGTCTCTCTAACCCTAACCCTGTCTGTCTCTCTCTGTCTCTCTAACCCTAACCCTGTCTCTCTCTCTGTCTCTCTGTCTCTCTCTGTCTCTCTCTGTCTCTCTAACCCTAACCCTGTCTCTCTCTGTCTCTCTAACCCTGTCTGTCTCTCTGTCTCTCTAACCCTAACCCTGTCTGTCTCTCTCTCTGTCTCTCTAACCCTAACCCTGTCTCTCTCTCTGTCTCTCTAACCCTAACCCTGTCTCTCTCTCTCTGTCTCTCTAACCCTAACCCTGTCTCTCTCTCTGTCTCTCTAACCCTAACCCTGTCTGTCTCTCTCTGTCTCTCTAACCCTAACCCTGTCTGTCTCTCTCTGTCTCTCTAACCCTAACCCTGTCTCTCTCTCTGTCTCTCTAACCCTAACCCTGTCTCTCTCTCTGTCTCTCTAACCCTAACCCTGTCTCTCTCTCTCTGTCTCTCTAACCCTAACCCTGTCTCTCTCTGTCTCTCTAACCCTAACCCTGTCTGTCTCTCTCTGTCTCTCTAACCCTAACCCTGTCTCTCTCTCTGTCTCTCTAACCCTAACCCTGTCTGTCTCTCTCTGTCTCTCTAACCCTAACCCTGTCTGTCTCTCTCTGTCTCTCTAACCCTAACCCTGTCTGTCTCTCTCTCTGTCTCTCTAACCCTAACCCTGTCTCTCTCTCTGTCTCTCTAACCCTAACCCTGTCTGTCTCTCTCTGTCTCTCTAACCCTAACCCTGTCTCTCTCTCTGTCTCTCTCTGTCTCTCTAACCCTAACCCTGTCTCTCTCTGTCTCTCTAACCCTAACCCTGTCTGTCTCTCTCTCTGTCTCTCTAACCCTAACCCTGTCTCCTCTCTCTCTGTCTCTCTAACCCTAACCCTGTCTCTCTCTCTGTCTCTCTAACCCTAACCCTGTCTCTCTCTCTCTGTCTCTCTAACCCTAACCCTGTCTCTGTCTCTCTCTGTCTCTCTAACCCTAACCCTGTCTGTCTCTCTCTCTCTCTCTAACCCCTAACCCTGTCTCTCTCTCTGTCTCTCTCTAACCCTAACCCTGGTCTCTCTCTCTGTCTCTCTAACCCCTAACCCTGTCTGTCTCTCTCTGTCTCTCTAACCCTAACCCTGTCTCTCTCTCTGTCTCTCTCTGTCTCTCTAACCCTAACCCTGTCTGTCTCTCTGTCTCTCTAACCCTAACCCTGTCTGTCTCTCTCTGTCTCTCTAACCCTAACCCTGTCTGTCTCTCTCTGTCTCTCTCTGTCTCTCTAACCCTAACCCTGTCTCTCTCTCTGTCTCTCTCTGTCTCTCTAACCCTAACCCTGTCTGTCTCTCTCTGTCTCTCTAACCCTAACCCTGTCTGTCTCTCTCTGTCTCTCTAACCCTAACCCTGTCTCTCTCTCTGTCTCTCTAACCCTAACCCTGTCTGTCTCTCTCTGTCTCTCTAACCCTAACCCTGTCTCTCTCTGTCTCTCTCTGTCTCTCTAACCCTAACCCTGTCTCTCTCTGTCTCTCTAACCCTAACCCTGTCTGTCTCTCTCTCTGTCTCTCTAACCCTAACCCTGTCTCTCTCTCTCTGTCTCTCTAACCCTAACCCTGTCTCGTCTCTCTCTGTCTCTCTAACCCTAACCCTGTCTCTCTCTCTCTCTGTCTCTCTAACCCTAACCCTGTCTCTCTCTCTCTCTGTCTCTCTAACCCTAACCCTGTCTGTCTCTCTGTCTCTCTAACCCTAACCCTGTCTCTCTCTGTCTCTCTAACCCTAACCCTGTCTCTCTCTCTCTCTGTCTCTCTAACCCTAACCCTGTCTCTCTGTCTCTCTAACCCTAACCCTGTCTCTCTCTCTGTTCTCTACTCTCTCTCTCTCTGTCTCTCTAACCCTAACCCTGTCTGTCTCTCTGTCTCTCTAACCCTAACCCTGTCTGTCTCTCTCTGTCTCTCTAACCCTAACCCTGTCTGTCTCTCTCTCTGTCTCTCTAACCCTAACCCTGTCTGTCTCTCTCTGTCTCTCTCTGTCTCTCTCTCTGTCTCTCTAACCCTAACCCTGTCTGTCTCTCTCTGTCTCTCTAACCCTAACCCTGTCTCTCTCTCTCTCTGTCTCTCTAACCCTAACCCTGTCTGTCTCTCTCTGTCTCTCTAACCCTAACCCTGTCTGTCTCTCTCTCTGTCTCTCTAACCCTAACCCTGTCTGTCTCTCTCTGTCTCTCTAACCCTAACCCTGTCTCTCTCTCTGTCTCTCTCTGTCTCTCTAACCCTAACCCTGTCTCTCTCTCTGTCTCTCTAACCCTAACCCTGTCTCTCTCTCTGTCTCTCTAACCCTAACCCTGTCTGTCTCTCTCTCTCTGTCTCTCTAACCCTAACCCTGTCTCTCTCTCTGTCTCTCTAACCCTAACCCTGTCTCTCTCTCTGTCTCTCTAACCCTAACCCTGTCTGTCTCTCTCTCTGTCTCTCTAACCCTAACCCTGTCTGTCTCTCTCTCTGTCTCTCTAACCCTAACCCTGTCTCTCTCTCTGTCTCTCTAACCCTAACCCTGTCTCTCTCTGTCTCTCTAACCCTAACCCTGTCTGTCTCTCTGTCTCTCTAACCCTAACCCTGTCTGTCTCTCTCTCTGTCTCTCTAACCCTAACCCTGTCTCTCTGTCTCTCTAACCCCTAACCCTGTCTCTCTCTCTGTCTCTCTCAACCCTAACCCTGTCTCTGTCTCTCTGTCTCTCTCTGTCTCTCTAACCCTAACCCTGTCTGTCTCTCTCTGTCTCTCTAACCCTAACCCTGTCTGCCTCTCTCTCTGTCTCTCTAACCCTAACCCTGTCTGTCTCTCTCTGTCTCTCTCTGTCTCTCTCTCTGTCTCTCTAACCCTAACCCTGTCTGTCTCTCTCTGTCTCTCTAACCCTAACCCTGTCTGTCTCTCTCTGTCTCTCTAACCCTAACCCTGTCTGTCTCTCTGTCTCTCTAACCCCTAACCCTGTCTCTGTCTCTCTGTCTCTCTAACCCTAACCCTGTCTCTCTCTCGTCTCTCTAACCCTAACCCTGTCTGCTCTCTCTGTCTCTCTAACCCCTAACCCTGTCTGTCTCTCTGTCTCTCTAACCCTAACCCTGTCTGTCTCTCTCTTGTCTCTCTAACCCTAACCCTGTCTGCTCTCTCTCTGTCTCTCTAACCCTAACCCTGTCTTCTCTCTCTGTCTCTCTAACCCTAACCCTGTCTCTCTCTGTCTCTCTCTGTCTCTCTAACCCTAACCCTGTCTGTCTCTCTCTGTCTCTCTAACCCTAACCCTGTCTGTCTCTCTCTGTCTCTCTAACCCTAACCCTGTCTGTCTCTCTCTGTCTCTCTAACCCTAACCCTGTCTGTCTCTCTCTCTGTCTCTCTAACCCTAACCCTGTCTGTCTCTCTGTCTCTCTAACCCTAACCCTGTCTCTCTCTCTGTCTCTCTCTGTCTCTCTAACCCTAACCCTGTCTCTCTCTCTGTCTCTCTAACCCTAACCCTGTCTCTCTCTCTGTCTCTCTAACCCTAACCCTGTCTGTCTCTCTCTCTGTCTCTCTAACCCTAACCCTGTCTCTCTCTGTCTCTCTAACCCTAACCCCTGTCTCTCTCTCTGTCTCTCTAACCCTAACCCTGTCTGTCTCTCTCTCTGTCTCTCTAACCCTAACCCTGTCTCTCTCTGTCTCTCTAACCCTAACCCTGTCTCTCTCTCTGTCTCTCTAACCCTAACCCTGTCTGTCTCTCTCTCTGTCTCTCTCTGTCTCTCTAACCCTAACCCTGTCTCTCTCTCTGTCTCTCTAACCCTAACCCTGTCTCTCTCTGTCTCTCTAACCCTAACCCTGTCTCTCTCTCTGTCTCTCTCTGTCTCTCTAACCCTAACCCTGTCTCTCTCTCTGTCTCTCTCTGTCTCTCTAACCCTAACCCTGTCTCTCTCTCTGTCTCTCTCTGTCTCTCTAACCCTAACCCTGTCTGTCTCTCTCTCTGTCTCTCTAACCCTAACCCTGTCTCTCTCTGTCTCTCTAACCCTAACCCTGTCTCTCTCTCTGTCTCTCTCTGTCTCTCTAACCCTAACCCTGTCTCTCTCTCTGTCTCTCTCTGTCTCTCTAACCCTCTCTGTCTCTCTCTGTCTCTCTAACCCTAACCCTGTCTGTCTCTCTCTGTCTCTCTAACCCTAACCCTGTCTCTCTCTCTGTCTCTCTCTGTCTCTCTAACCCTCTCTGTCTCTGTCTCTGTCTCTCTAACCCTAACCCTGTCTGTCTCTCTCTGTCTCTCTAACCCTAACCCTGTCTGTCTCTCTCTGTCTCTCTCTGTCTCTCTAACCCTAACCCTGTCTCTCTCTCTGTCTCTCTAACCCTAACCCTGTCTCTCTCTGTCTCTCTAACCCTAACCCTGTCTGTCTCTCTCTGTCTCTCTAACCCTAACCCTGTCTGTCTCTCTCTGTCTCTCTAACCCTAACCCTGTCTCTCTCTGTCTCTCTAACCCTAACCCTGTCTCTCTCTCTGTCTCTCTAACCCTAAACCTGTCTGTCTCTCTCTGTCTCTCTAACCCTAACCCTGTCTCTCTCTGTCTCTCTAACCCTAACCCTGTCTCTCTCTCTGTCTCTCTAACCCTAACCCTGTCTCTCTCTGTCTCTCTAACCCTAACCCTGTCTCTCTCTGTCTCTCTAACCCTAACCCTGTCTCTCTCTCTGTCTCTCTAACCCTAACCCTGTCTCTCTCTCTGTCTCTCTAACCCTAACCCTGTCTCTCTCTCTGTCTCTCTAACCCTAACCCTGTCTCTCTCTGTCTCTCTAACCCTAACCCTGTCTCTCTCTCTGTCTCTCTAACCCTAACCCTGTCTCTCTCTCTGTCTCTCTAACCCTAACCCTGTCTCTCTCTCTGTCTCTCTAACCCTAACCCTGTCTCTCTCTCTGTCTCTCTAACCCTAACCCTGTCTCTGTCTCTGTCCCTTAAGACTCTTTGTCCAGTGAGGGTGTGTTCCTGGAGGACTATGTGGTTTCTACTGGGGACACCCTGGATCTGTCCTGTAACCCCGACGGCCCCACCCAACCTGTCCTCTGGTTGAAGGATGGCAGCGGCATGTTGACTAGCAACCGGACCCGACTGGGCCAGAGGGTTCTACGCATCATCAACGTGTCTTACGAGGACTCCGGCGTGTACTCCTGCCGCGTCACCCACGACAACAGACTGCTCAGCAACTACAAAGTCAGAGTAACAGGTGACATCATCATACATCTGACCTCTCTCTCGCTATCCATCTGGTTTTATATTTACCTCTCTGTTTGGCTATCATTTCCCTCCTCTCTCTCGCTCAATTCAATTCAATTTCAATGTAAGGGCTTTATTGGCATGGGAAACATATGTCTGCGTTGCCAAAGCAAGTGAAGTAGATAGTAAACAAAAGTGAAATAAACAATAAATATTAACAGTAAACATTACACTCAGAAGTTCCAAAAGAATAAAGACATTTCAAATGTCATATTATGTCTATATACAGTGTTGTAACAATGTGCAAATAGGAACTTGTCTGTCGGCCCTGCATTAAAGAACATAATTGGTTAAAGAAAATTGTGATAAATAAAAAAGTTTACCAGTTTAATATAAGGACCAAAAGATTGACAGCCGTCCCATATAGATTGCAAAATAGTTGGGAAGAGATCTTTGACGTACCGATTCCATGGCATAGTGTTTATGAACTGATACGCAAAACGACGCCGGATTCAAAACTTATAATTTTTCAATTTAAATTATTATATAAAATTCTTGCTACCAATATAATGTTATTTGTATGGGGGATACAATCTTCCCAGCTCTGCAGATTTGGCTGTGAAGAGACAGAATCATTAGATGTCAGAAGGTGATGTGTACGCGGCGAGTGAAGTCAGACGCAGGACACAGAGATTCAGGTAGACTACTTTACTAAATGTAAAGTGCAAAACAAACGCCTCCACAACTGGAGGGAAAAACACCAGATACGTAATATGGAAAAATAGCAAGGCCGAACATCGACTTAGACATACAACAATAACACACAAATAGCAAACGTGAGACAAGGGAAATTATAGGCTAAACAATCAAACATAATAGACAACAGGTGTACTACTCCAGACAAAACAAGACAAACACCGAAACATCGATCGGCGGTAGCTAGTACTCCGGGGACGACGAACGCCGAAGCCTGCCCGAGCAAGGAGGAGGAGCAGCCTCGGCAGAATCCGTTACATTAGATTATTTGTTTTGGTACTGTCCATTTGTAGCTTGTTTCTGGACACAGGTGCAGGAATGGCTAAAGGATTGCAATATTTACCTGGAGCTAACCCTGCAGATAGCACAACTGGGTGATCTGAAAAGTCATAGTCAATCGATCAATAATATAATAATACTTTTAGCAAAGATGTTTATTTTCAATTCACAAACTGTAGAAACTATGAGAATAGAAAGGTTCAGAACTTTTGTAAAACATCACAGTACAGTTGAAAAATATATATGTATATATATATGTGAGAAAAATAGAATATTAAAGCTGATCTACCCCCTAAGAAAAACAAAAAGAATAGTTAAAGTACAAATGGGAAAATAAATAAACATAAATATGGGTTGTATTTACGATGGTGTTTGTTCTTCACTGGTTGCCCTTTTCTTGTGGCAACAGGTCACAAATCTTGCTGCTGTGATGGCACACTGTGGTATTTCACCCAGTATATATGGGAGTTGATCAAAATTGGATTTGTTTTCAAATTCTTTGTGCATCTGTGTAATCTGAGGGAAATATGTGTCTCTAATAGCATCATACATTTGGCAGGAGGTTAGGAAGTGCAGCTCAGTTTCCACCTCATTTTGTGGGCAGTGTGCACATAGCCTGTCTTCTCTTGGGAGCAAGGTCTGCCTACGACGGCCTTTCTCAATAGCAAGGCTATGCTCACTGAGTCTGTACATAGTCAAAGCTTTCCTTAAGTTTGGATCAGTCACAGTGGTCAGGTATTCTGCCACTGTGTACTCTCTGTTTAGGGCCAAATAGCATTCTAGTTTGCTCAGTTTTTTTGTTAATTCTTTCCAATGTGTCAAGTAATTATCTTTTTGTTTTCTCATGATTTGGTTAGGTCTAATTGTGTTGCTGTCCTGGGGCTCTGTGGGGTCTGTTTGTGTTTGTGAACAGAGCCCCAGGACCAGCTTGCTTAGGGGACTCTTCTCCAAGTTCGTCTCTCTGTAGGTGATGGCTTTGTTATGGAAGGTTTGGGAATCGCTTCCTTTTATGTGGTTGTAGAATTTAATGGCTCTTTTCTGGATTTGGATAATTAGCGGGTATCGGCCTAATTCTGCTCTGCATGCATTATTTTGTGTTTTTCATTGTACACTGAGGATATTTTTTGCAGAATTCTGTATGCAGTGTCTCAATTTGGTGTTTGTCCCATTTTGTGAATTCTTGGTTGGTGAGAGGACCCCAGACCTCACAGCCATAAAGGGCAATGGGTTCTATAATTGATTACAGTATTTTTAGCCAGATCCTAATTGGTATGTCAAATTTTATGTTCCTTTTGATGGCATAGAAGGCCCTTCTTGCCTTGTCTATCAGATCGTTCACAGCTTTGTGGAAGTTACCTGTGGCGCTGATGTTTAGGCCGAGGTATGTATAGTTTTTTGTGTGCTGTAGGCAATGGTGTCTAGATGGAATTTGTATTTGTGGTCCTGGCAACTGGACCTTTTTTGGAACACCATTATTTTGTCTTCCTGAGATTTACTGTCAGGGCCCTGGTCTGACAGAATCTTTGCAGAAGATCTAGGTGCTGCTATAGGTCCTCTTTGGTTGGTGACAGAAGCACCAGATCATCAGGAAACAGTAGACATTTGACTTCAGATTCTAGTAGGTTGAGGCCGGGTGCTGCAGACTGTTCTAGTGCCCTTGCCAATTCGTTGCTGTATATGTTGAAGAGGGTGGGGCTTAAACTGCATCCCTGTCTCACCCCACGGCCCTGTGGAAAGAAATGTGTGTTTTTTGCCAATTTTAACCGCACACTTGTTGTTTGTGTACATGGATTTTATAATGTTGTAAGTTTTTCCCCCAACCTAACTTTCCTTCAATTTGTATAGCAGACCCTCATGGCAAATTGAGTCAAAAGCTTTTTGAAATCAACAAAGCATGAGAAGACTTTGCCTTTGTTTTGGTTTGTTTGTTTGTCAATTAGGGTGTGCAGGGTGAATACGTGGTCTGTCGTACGGTAATTTGGTAAAAAGCCAATTTGACATTTGCTCAGTACATTGTTTTCACTGAGGAAATGAACTAGTCTGCTGTCAATGATAATGCAGAGGATTTTCCCAAGGTTGCTGTTGATGCATATCCCACTGTAGTTATTGGGGTCAAATTTGTCTACACTTTTGTGGATTGGGGTGATCAGTCCTTGGTTCCAAATATTGGGGAAGATGCCAGAGCTAAGGATGATGTTAAAGAGTTTAAGTATAGCTAATTGAAATTTGTGGTCTGTATATTTTACCATTTCATTGAGGATACCATCAACACCACAGGCCTTTTTGGGTTGGAGGGTTTGTATTTTGTCCTGTAGTTCATTCAATGTAATTGGAGAATCCAGTGGGTTCTGGTAGTCTTTAATAGTTTATTCTAAGATTTGCATTTGATCATGTATATTTTTTTGCTGTTTGTTCTCTGTTATAGGGATAAAAAGATTGGAGAAGTGGTTTACCCATACATCTCCGTTTTGGATAGATAGCTCTTCGTGTTGTTGTTTGTTTAGTGTGTTCCAATTTTCCCAGAAGTGGTTAGAGTCTATGGATTCTTCAATTACATTGAGCTGATTTCTGACATGCTGTTCCTTCTTTTTCCGTAGTGTATTTCTGTATTGTTTTAGTGATTTACCATAGTGAAGGCGTAGGCTCAGGTTTTCTGGGTCTCTATGTTTTTGGTTGGATAGGTTTCTCAATTTCTTTCTTAGGTTTTTGCATTCTTCATCAAACCATTTATCACTGTTGTTACTTTTCTTTGGTTTTCTGTTAGATATTTTTTAGATTTGATAGGGAAGCTGAGAGGTCAAATATACTGTTTATGTTTTCTACTGCCAAGTTTATACCTTCACTATTACAGTGGAATGTTTTGTCCAGGAAGTTGTCTAGAATGGATTGAATTTGTTGTTGCCTAATTGTTTTTTGGTAGGTTTCAACACTACTTTCCTTCCATCTATAGCATTTCTTAATATTATTCTGTTCCTTTGGCTTTGATGCCTCATGATTGAGTATTGCTCTGTTCAAGTACTCTCTCTCTCTCTCTCTCTCTCTCTGTTTGGCTGTCATTTTCCCTCCACTCTCTATCCCTCTGTTTCTCTCCGTATCTCTCTCTCTCTCTCTCTCTCTCTCTCTCTCTCTCTCTCTCTCTCTCTCTCTCTCTCTCTCTCTCTCTCTCTCTCTCTCTCTCTCTCTCTCTCTCTCTCTCTCTCTCTCTCTCTCTCTCTCTCTCTCTCTCTCTCTCTCTTTCTCTCCGTATCTCTCTAAAGGGGTAATGTTTTAATCAACTAATTATGTAATGACCAACCATGATGAATGATATTAGTCCCTGTCAGGAGGTTTGGCAGTCACCACGACTTCAACTGTGTCTGCATGATAGATCGTACAGTATAACCAATCAACAAAATACTGATATCTACAACTTTCAGTCAATAGAT
>NW_025533515.1:202500-225000 GCF_020615455.1 Coregonus clupeaformis | reverse complement strand
CTGTTCCAGGGTAGTGTAGTGTAGAGGGCTGTTCCAGGGTAGTGTAGTGTAGAGGGCTGTTCCAGGGTAGTGTAGTGTAGAGGGCTGTTCCAGGGTAGTGTAGTGTAGTGTAGAGGGCTGTTCCAGGCTAGTGTAGTGTAGAGGGCTGTTCCAGGGTAGTGTAGTGTAGAGGGCTGTTCCAGGGTAGTGTAGTGTAGAGGGCTGTTCCAGGGTAGTGTAGTGTAGAGGGCTGTTCCAGGGTAGTGTAGTGTAGAGGGCTGTTCCAGGGTAGTGTAGTGTAGAGGGCTGTTCCAGGGTAGTGTAGTGTAGAGGGCTGTTCCAGGGTAGTGTAGTGTAGAGGGCTGTTCCAGGCTAGTGTAGTGTAGAGGGCTGTTCCAGGCTAGTGTAGTGTAGAGGGCTGTTCCAGGGTAGTGTAGTGTAGAGGGCTGTTCCAGGGTAGTGTAGTGTAGAGGGCTGTTCCAGGGTAGTGTAGTGTAGAGGGCTGTTCCAGGGTAGTGTAGTGTAGAGGGCTGTTCCAGGGTAGTGTAGAGGGCTGTTCCAGGGTAGTGTAGTGTAGAGGGCTGTTCCAGGGTAGTGTAGTGTAGAGGGCTGTTCCAGGGTAGTGTAGTGTAGAGGGCTGTTCCAGGCTAGTGTAGTGTAGAGGGCTGTTCCAGGGTAGTGTAGAGGGCTGTTCCAGGGTAGTGTAGTGTAGAGGGCTGTTCCAGGGTAGTGTAGTGTAGAGGGCTGTTCCAGGCTAGTGTAGTGTAGAGGGCTGTTCCAGGGTAGTGTAGTGTAGAGGGCTGTTCCAGGCTAGTGTAGTGTAGAGGGCTGTTCCAGGGTAGTGTAGTGTAGAGGGCTGTTCCAGGGTAGTGTAGTGTAGAGGGCTGTTCCAGGGTAGTGTAGTGTAGAGGGCTGTTCCAGGCTAGTGTAGTGTAGAGGGCTGTTCCAGGGTAGTGTAGTGTAGAGGGCTGTTCCAGGCTAGTGTAGTGTAGAGGGCTGTTCCAGGGTAGTGTAGTGTAGAGGGCTGTTCCAGGGTAGTGTAGTGTAGAGGGCTGTTCCAGGGTAGTGTAGTGTAGAGGGCTGTTCCAGGGTAGTGTAGTGTAGAGGGCTGTTCCAGGCTAGTGTAGTGTAGAGGGCTGTTCCAGGGTAGTGTAGTGTAGAGGGCTGTTCCAGGGTAGTGTAGAGGGCTGTTCCAGGCTAGTGTAGTGTAGAGGGCTGTTCCAGGCTAGTGTAGTGTAGAGGGCTGTTCCAGGGTAGTGTAGTGTAGAGGGCTGTTCCAGGGTAGTGTAGTGTAGAGGGCTGTTCCAGGGTAGTGTAGTGTAGAGGGCTGTTCCAGGCTAGTGTAGTGTAGAGGACTGTTCCAGGGTAGTGTAGTGTAGAGGGCTGTTCCAGGCTAGTGTAGTGTAGAGGGCTGTTCCAGGCTAGTGTAGTGTAGAGGGCTGTTCCAGGGTAGTGTAGTGTAGAGGGCTGTTCCAGGGTAGTGTAGTGTAGAGGGCTGTTCCAGGGTAGTGTAGTGTAGAGGGCTGTTCCAGGGTAGTGTAGTGTAGAGGGCTGTTCCAGGGTAGTGTAGTGTAGAGGGCTGTTCCAGGCTAGTGTAGTGTAGAGGGCTGTTCCAGGGTAGTGTAGTGTAGAGGGCTGTTCCAGGGTAGTGTAGTGTAGAGGGCTGTTCCAGGGTAGTGTAGAGGGCTGTTCCAGGCTAGTGTAGTGTAGAGGACTGTTCCAGGGTAGTGTAGTGTAGAGGGCTGTTCCAGGCTAGTGTAGTGTAGAGGGCTGTTCCAGGGTAGTGTAGTGTAGAGGGCTGTTCCAGGGTAGTGTAGTGTAGAGGGCTGTTCCAGGGTAGTGTAGTGTAGAGGGCTGTTCCAGGGTAGTGTAGTGTAGAGGGCTGTTCCAGGGTAGTGTAGTGTAGAGGGCTGTTCCAGGGTAGTGTAGTGTAGAGGGCTGTTCCAGGGTAGTGTAGTGTAGAGGGCTGTTCCAGGGTAGTGTAGTGTAGAGGGCTGTTCCAGGCTAGTGTAGTGTAGAGGGCTGTTCCAGGGTAGTGTAGTGTAGAGGGCTGTTCCAGGGTAGTGTAGTGTAGAGGGCTGTTCCAGGGTAGTGTAGTGTAGAGGGCTGTTCCAGGCTAGTGTAGAGGGCTGTTCCAGGGTAGTGTAGTGTAGAGGGCTGTTCCAGGGTAGTGTAGTGTAGAGGGCTGTTCCAGGGTAGTGTAGTGTAGAGGGCTGTTCCAGGCTAGTGTAGAGGGCTGTTCCAGGGTAGTGTAGTGTAGAGGGCTGTTCCAGGGTAGTGTAGTGTAGAGGGCTGTTCCAGGGTAGTGTAGTGTAGAGGGCTGTTCCAGGGTAGTGTAGTGTAGTGTAGAGGGCTGTTCCAGGGTATGTGGTAACATCTGCTCTTCATCAGCTAACTGAACCTGTGGAACTAAACCAGGAACTACAAGGTCATGAAATATGTTACAGCATCCAGTGGCATCTACATAGAACCACAGAAATAATTACATCATCCAGTGGTATCTACATACCCCCATGGAAATATGTTACAGTATCCAGTGGGAGACCCACGTTATAGGTGCGGAACGCATGGAGACGACACAGTGTGTTTAAAATATCGTCAGAATGTAACTATTTTAACCTAAAGCATTTAATAAAGACATTTATAGTACAATATTATGGGGAATGGGAATGAGAGGGCTACTTACACAGGGTTGGGAAGGGATCACAGCAGTGATTGAATGAGGGTATGAGACATGAGTTGAGGTGTTCGGAGGCTTGACCAGCGCAGGACAGGAATTGACTGGGAAGACAACATATAATAACACAACACACTACACAATTAGACCAAAGAGCTGAGAAGGAGATAGTCCAAACAAGGAGTAAAATCATTGATGTGTAATAATGTGATTGTGTTTGTGATTGACTCTACATACAGTAACAAGAGAAAATGTATAGGGGTACTCACAGTGCTTGGAGAGGAAACATTCCAATGTGACAATGGATGAGGGGGCACATGAGACGTGGCTTCAGTTCATGTCAGGAGAGAGTTGACACTGGTAGTGGAGTGGAGTGGTCATCACCTCTTAATCAGGGAACAGGGAGGGACTCAGCTGGAAATACAAATAGCAGATACATTCCATTACAGCTGCGCCATCGTAGGTTTGAACAACAAGTTTCTCCGTGAAGTTAAACTCAGACATCTCAAAATTCACAAAGTGAAACGCAGACTGCGCATCTCGCCCACTTGACACATCAAAGTAGCCCAAGAAACGTTCCTGAATAACGCCCTGATCGTCCACATACCTGACGATAACTGACGACTGCAGACTGGTGGCACCAGAGGTCCCAGAGCGGGGGGGCAATTTTTACCCCCTGGGGCCTGGAGTTTTTCCTTATCTGTTAACCTAACCAGGGAAAACTCTGGACCCTATAAGGTATGACAGTGATTAATCAGTTGTAAAAAGGTTTTATAAAGGCTATGATGGGACCAGTTTTTCCTAATCAGGTCACGTGGTTTTAAAAAACTAAAAAAAACTCCTGGCCCTGAGGGGGTGGGGGGTGAAAACCTTGTCAAAGTACAGCAACCTTATACTTGTTGATATTAATGATATTTAGAGTAGATTAGGAGGGGGATTTCCTCTACCCAGACACAGAGACAACAACTGATAGACAATATAACTCACAGGGCTGATCTTTATGCATGTTTACATCAGGCAGACCTATGCAACTGCAGGCCTTTATAAAACATTACATCACGCAGACCTCTGCAACTGCAGGCCTTATAAAACATTACATCACGCAGGCCTCTGCAACTGCAGGCCTTTATAAAACATTACATCAGGCAGATCTATGCAACTGCAGACCTTATAAAACATTACATCACGCAGACCTATGCAACTGCAGGCCTTATAAAACATTACATCACGCAGACCTATGCAACTGCAGACCTTATAAAACATTACATCACGCAGACCTCTGCAACTGCAGGCCTTATAAAACATTACATCACGCAGACCTATGCAACTGTAGACCATATAAAACATTACATCACGCAGACCTCTGCAACTGCAGGCCTTATAAAACATTACATCACGCAGACCTCTGCAACTGCAGGCCTTATAAAACATTACATCACGCAGACCTATGCAACTGCAGGCCTTATAAAACATTACATCACGCAGGCCTCTGCAACTGCAGGCCTTATAAAACATTACATCACGCAGACCTATGCAACTGTAGGCCTTATAAAACATTACATCACATCTGTCATCACTATTATGTTGACTGATTAATTCCAGTTAATCATTTTAGATTGAAAACGTATAGGCAGCCTAGCCAGCCCAATGTTGAATATAAACCAAATTTGATCACATTCACATTTTCTCCTGACACACAAATGGACTATAAATTCATAACGTTACCAATGAGTTTACCCAGACCAGATGGACAGGACACATAGGATGTATACATCTGCTCATATTAGTAGCCTCCAGTTGATCAGACTGAACAATAGTCTCGTTTTCCTCCCATACAGCATGTCAGATCTCTGATGTTTAGGTGTAGTCTAGCCTGCTGCAACATTTATGTCATGAGTTTTTGCTTGTGTCCCTCCGGAGTGATTATGTGTTATCATCTTCGCTAAATAAATACAGGAGGAAAGTAGAACGCCTACTTGAGCGTGCGCGAAAAAATGAGCTACGACAATTTAAATTACATAACAAAAGAAATCCCCATCAAAATCCTTCAATTTCAGCTAGAGATACAGCTATTTAAGATATAGATACAGCTATTTAAGATAGAGATACAGCTATTTCAGATAGAGAGACAGCTATTTCAGATAGAGATACAGCTATTTCAGCTATAGATACAGCTATTTAAGATAGAGATACAGCTATTTCAGATAGAGATACAGCTATTTAAGATAGAGATACAGCTATTTAAGATAGAGATACAGCTATTTCAGATAGAGATACAGCTATTTAAGAAAGAGATACAGCTATTTAACAGCTATTTAAGATAGAGATACAGCTATTTCAGATAGAGATACAGCTATTTAACAGCTATTTAAGATAGAGATTTAGCTATTTAAGATAGAGATACAGCTATTTAAGATAGAGATACAGCTATTTCAGATAGAGATACAGCTATTTCAGATAGAGATACAGCTATTTCAGATAGAGATACAGCTATTTCAGATAGAGATACAGCTATTTAAGATAGAGATACAGCTATTTAACAGCTATTTAAGAAAGAGATACAGCTATTTCAGATAGAGATACAGCTATTTAAGATAAAGATACAGCTATTTAAGATAGAGATACAGCTATTTCAGATAGAGATACAGCTATTTCAGATAGAGATACAGCTATTTCAGATAGAGATACAGCTATTTAACAGCTATTTAAGATACAGCTATTTCAGATAGAGATACAGCTATTTCAGATAGAGATACAGCTATTTAACAGCTATTTAAGATAGAGATACAGCTATTTCAGATAGAGATACAGCTATTTAACAGCTATTTCAGATAGAGATACAGCTATTTAAGATAGAGATACAGCTATTTAAGATAGAGATACAGCTATTTCAGATAGAGATACAGCTATTTCAGATAGAGATACAGCTATTTCAGATAGAGATACAGCTATTTCAGATAGATATACAGCTATTTCAGATAGAGATACGGCTATTTAAGATAGAGATACAGCTATTTAAGATAGAGATACAGCTATTTAAGATAGAGATACAGCTATTTCAGATAGAGATACAGCTATTTAACAGCTATTTAAGATAGAGATACAGCTATTTAAGATAGAGATACAGCTATTTAAGATAGAGATACAGCTATTTCAGATAGAGATACAGCTATTTCAGATAGAGATACAGCTATTTAACAGCTATTTAAGATAGAGATACAGCTATTTCAGATAGAGATACAGCTATTTCAGATAGAGATACAGCTATTTAAGATAGAGATACAGCTATTTCAGATAGAGATACAGCTATTTAAGATAGAGATACAGCTATTTAAGATAGAGATACAGCTATTTAACAGCTATTTAAGATAGAGATACAGCTATTTAAGATAGAGATACAGCTATTTAAGATAGAGATACAGCTATTTCAGATAGAGATACAGCTATTTCAGATAGAGATACAGCTATTTAAGATAGAGATACAGCTATTTCAGATAGAGATTCAGCTATTTCAGATAGAGATACAGCTATTTAACAGCTATTTAAGATAGAGATACAGCTATTTCAGATAGAGATACAGCTATTTCAGATAGAGATACAGCTATTTAACAGCTATTTAAGATAGAGATACAGCTATTTCAGATAGAGATACAGCTATTTCAGATAGAGATACAGCTATTTAAGATAGAGATACAGCTATTTCAGATAGAGATACAGCTATTTAAGATAGAGATACAGCTATTTAAGATAGAGATACAGCTATTTAAGATAGAGATACAGCTATTTAACAGCTATTTAAGATAGAGATACAGCTATTTAAGATAGAGATACAGCTATTTAAGATAGATATACAGCTATTTCAGATAGAGATACGGCTATTTAAGATAGAGATACAGCTATTTAAGATAGAGATACAGCTATTTAAGATAGAGATACAGCTATTTCAGATAGAGATACAGCTATTTAACAGCTATTTAAGATAGAGATACAGCTATTTAAGATAGAGATACAGCTATTTAAGATAGAGATACAGCTATTTAAGATAGAGATACAGCTATTTCAGATAGAGATACAGCTATTTCAGATAGAGATACAGCTATTTAACAGCTATTTAAGATAGAGATACAGCTATTTCAGATAGAGATACAGCTATTTCAGATAGAGATACAGCTATTTAAGATAGAGATACAGCTATTTCAGATAGAGATACAGCTATTTAAGATAGAGATACAGCTATTTAAGATAGAGATACAGCTATTTAACAGCTATTTAAGATAGAGATACAGCTATTTAAGATAGAGATACAGCTATTTAAGATAGAGATACAGCTATTTCAGATAGAGATACAGCTATTTCAGATAGAGATACAGCTATTTAAGATAGAGATACAGCTATTTCAGATAGAGATTCAGCTATTTCAGATAGAGATACAGCTATTTAACAGCTATTTAAGATAGAGATACAGCTATTTCAGATAGAGATACAGCTATTTCAGATAGAGATACAGCTATTTAACAGCTATTTAAGATAGAGATACAGCTATTTCAGATAGAGATACAGCTATTTCAGATAGAGATACAGCTATTTAAGATAGAGATACAGCTATTTAAGATAGAGATACAGCTATTTAAGATAGAGATACAGCTATTTAACAGCTATTTAAGATAGAGATACAGCTATTTAAGATAGAGATACAGCTATTTAAGATAGAGATACAGCTATTTCAGATAGAGATACAGCTATTTCAGATAGAGATACAGCTATTTAACAGCTATTTAAGATAGAGATACAGCTATTTCAGATAGAGATACAGCTATTTCAGAAAGAGATACAGCTATTTAACAGCTATTTAAGATAGAGATACAGCTATTTCAGATAGAGATACAGCTATTTCAGATAGAGATACAGCTATTTAAGATAGAGATACAGCTATTTCAGATAGAGATACAGCTATTTCAGATAGAGATACAGCTATTTAACAGCTATTTAAGATAGAGATACAGCTATTTCAGATAGAGATACAGCTATTTCAGATAGAGATACAGCTATTTCAGATAGAGATACAGCCATTTAAGATAGAGATACAGCTATTTCAGATAGAGATACAGCTATTTAAGATAGAGATACAGCTATTTAAGATAGAGATACATCTATTTCAGATAGAGATACAGCTATTTAAGATAGAGATACAGCTATTTAAGATAGAGATACAGCTATTTCCAGATAGAGATACAGCTATTTAACAGCTATTTAGGATAGAGATACAGCTATTTAAGATAGAGATACAGCTATTTAAGATAGAGATACAGCTATTTAAGATAGAGATACAGCTATTTCAGATAGAGATACAGCTATTTCAGATAGAGATACAGCTATTTAAGATAGAGATACAGCTATTTCAGATAGAGATACAGCTATTTCAGATAGAGATACGGCTATTTAAGATAGAGATACAGCTATTTAACAGCTATTTAAGATAGAGATACAGCTATTTAAGATAGAGATACAGCTATTTAAGATAGAGATACAGCTATTTCAGCTAGAGATACAGCTATTTCAGATAAATATACAGCTATTTCAGATAGAGATACAGCTATTTAAGATAGAGATACAGCTATTTCAGATAGAGATACAGCTATTTCAGATAGAGATACAGCTATTTAACAGCTATTTAAGATAGAGATACAGCTATTTCAGATAGAGATACAGCTATTTCAGATAGAGATACAGCTATTTAACAGCTATTTAAGATAGAGATACAGCTATTTCAGATAGAGATACAGCTATTTCAGATAGAGATACAGCTATTTAAGATAGAGATACAGCTATTTAAGATAGAGATACAGCTATTTAAGATAGAGATACAGCTATTTAAGATAGAGATACAGCTATTTAACAGCTATTTAAGATAGAGATACAGCTATTTAAGATAGAGATACAGCTATTTAAGATAGAGATACAGCTATTTCAGATAGAGATACAGCTATTTCAGATAGAGATACAGCTATTTAAGATAGAGATACAGCTATTTCAGATAGAGATACAGCTCTTTCAGATAGAGATACAGCTATTTAACAGCTATTTAAGATAGAGATACAGCTATTTCAGATAGAGATACAGCTATTTCAGATAGAGATACAGCTATTTAAGATAGAGATACAGCTATTTCAGATAGAGATACAGCTATTTAAGATAGAGATACAGCTATTTAAGATAGAGATACAGCTATTTAAGATAGAGATACAGCTATTTAACAGCTATTTAAGATAGAGATACAGCTATTTAAGATAGAGATACAGCTATTTAAGATAGAGATACAGCTATTTCAGATAGAGATACAGCTATTTCAGATAGAGATACAGCTATTTAACAGCTATTTAAGATAGAGATACAGCTATTTCAGATAGAGATACAGCTATTTCAGATAGAGATACAGCTATTTAACAGCTATTTAAGATAGAGATACAGCTATTTCAGATAGAGATACAGCTATTTCAGATAGAGATACAGCTATTTAAGATAGAGATACAGCTATTTCAGATAGAGATACAGCTATTTCAGATAGAGATACAGCTATTTAACAGCTATTTAAGATAGAGATACATTTATTTCAGATAGAGATACAGCTATTTCAGATAGAGATACAGCTATTTAACAGCTATTTAAGATAGAGATACAGCTATTTCAGTTAGAGATACAGCTATTTCAGATAGAGATACGGCTATTTAAGATAGAGATACAGCTATTTAAGATAGAGATACAGCTTTTTCAGATAGAGATACAGCTATTTCAGATAGAGATACAGCTATTTAAGATAGAGATACAGCTATTTAAGATAGAGATACAGCTATTTCAGATAGAGATACAGCTATTTAAGATAGAGATACAGCTATTTAAGATAGAGATACATCTATTTCAGATAGAGATACAGCTATTTAAGATAGAGATACAGCTATTTAAGATAGAGATACAGCTATTTCAGATAGAGATACAGCTATTTAACAGCTATTTAGGATAGAGATACAGCTATTTAAGATAGAGATACAGCTATTTAAGATAGAGATACAGCTATTTAAGATAGAGATACAGCTATTTCAGATAGAGATACAGCTATTTCAGATAGAGATACAGCTATTTCAGATAGAGATACAGCTATTTCAGATAGAGATACAGCTATTTAACAGCTATTTAAGATAGAGATACAGCTATTTCAGATAGAGATACAGCTATTTCAGATAGAGATACAGCTATTTAAGATAGAGATACAGCTATTTAAGATAGAGATACAGCTATTTAAGATAGAGATACAGCTATTTAAGATAGAGATACAGCTATTTAACAGCTATTTAAGATAGAGATACAGCTATTTAAGATAGAGATACAGCTATTTAAGATAGAGATACAGCTATTTCAGATAGAGATACAGCTATTTCAGATAGAGATACAGCTATTTAACAGCTATTTAAGATAGAGATACAGCTATTTCAGATAGAGATACAGCTATTTCAGAAAGAGATACAGCTATTTAACAGCTATTTAAGATAGAGATACAGCTATTTCAGATAGAGATACAGCTATTTCAGATAGAGATACAGCTATTTAAGATAGAGATACAGCTATTTCAGATAGAGATACAGCTATTTCAGATAGAGATACAGCTATTTAACAGCTATTTAAGATAGAGATACAGCTATTTCAGATAGAGATACAGCTATTTCAGATAGAGATACAGCTATTTCAGATAGAGATACAGCTATTTAAGATAGAGATACAGCTATTTCAGATAGAGATACAGCTATTTAAGATAGAGATACAGCTATTTAAGATAGAGATACATCTATTTCAGATAGAGATACAGCTATTTAAGATAGAGATACAGCTATTTAAGATAGAGATACAGCTATTTCAGATAGAGATACAGCTATTTAACAGCTATTTAGGATAGAGATACAGCTATTTAAGATAGAGATACAGCTATTTAAGATAGAGATACAGCTATTTCAGATAGAGATACAGCTATTTCAGATAGAGATACAGCTATTTAAGATAGAGATACAGCTATTTCAGATAGAGATACAGCTATTTAAGATAGAGATACAGCTATTTAAGATAGAGATACATCTATTTCAGATAGAGATACAGCTATTTAAGATAGAGATACAGCTATTTAAGATAGAGATACAGCTATTTCAGATAGAGATACAGCTATTTAACAGCTATTTAGGATAGAGATACAGCTATTTAAGATAGAGATACAGCTATTTAAGATAGAGATACAGCTATTTAAGATAGAGATACAGCTATTTCAGATAGAGATACAGCTATTTCAGATAGAGATACAGCTATTTAAGATAGAGATACAGCTATTTCAGATAGAGATACAGCTATTTCAGATAGAGATACGGCTATTTAAGATAGAGATACAGCTATTTAACAGCTATTTAAGATAGAGATACAGCTATTTAAGATAGAGATACAGCTATTTAAGATAGAGATACAGCTATTTCAGCTAGAGATACAGCTATTTCAGATAAATATACAGCTATTTCAGATAGAGATACAGCTATTTAAGATAGAGATACAGCTATTTCAGATAGAGATACAGCTATTTCAGATAGAGATACAGCTATTTAACAGCTATTTAAGATAGAGATACAGCTATTTCAGATAGAGATACAGCTATTTCAGATAGAGATACAGCTATTTAACAGCTATTTAAGATAGAGATACAGCTATTTCAGATAGAGATACAGCTATTTCAGATAGAGATACAGCTATTTAAGATAGAGATACAGCTATTTAAGATAGAGATACAGCTATTTAAGATAGAGATACAGCTATTTAAGATAGAGATACAGCTATTTAACAGCTATTTAAGATAGAGATACAGCTATTTAAGATAGAGATACAGCTATTTAAGATAGAGATACAGCTATTTCAGATAGAGATACAGCTATTTCAGATAGAGATACAGCTATTTAAGATAGAGATACAGCTATTTCAGATAGAGATACAGCTATTTCAGATAGAGATACAGCTATTTAACAGCTATTTAAGATAGAGATACAGCTATTTCAGATAGAGATACAGCTATTTCAGATAGAGATACAGCTATTTAAGATAGAGATACAGCTATTTCAGATAGAGATACAGCTATTTAAGATAGAGATACAGCTATTTAAGATAGAGATACAGCTATTTAAGATAGAGATACAGCTATTTAACAGCTATTTAAGATAGAGATACAGCTATTTAAGATAGAGATACAGCTATTTAAGATAGAGATACAGCTATTTCAGATAGAGATACAGCTATTTCAGATAGAGATACAGCTATTTAACAGCTATTTAAGATAGAGATACAGCTATTTCAGATAGAGATACAGCTATTTCAGATAGAGATACAGCTATTTAACAGCTATTTAAGATAGAGATACAGCTATTTCAGATAGAGATACAGCTATTTCAGATAGAGATACAGCTATTTAAGATAGAGATACAGCTATTTCAGATAGAGATACAGCTATTTCAGATAGAGATACAGCTATTTAACAGCTATTTAAGATAGAGATACATTTATTTCAGATAGAGATACAGCTATTTCAGATAGAGATACAGCTATTTAACAGCTATTTAAGATAGAGATACAGCTATTTCAGTTAGAGATACAGCTATTTCAGATAGAGATACGGCTATTTAAGATAGAGATACAGCTATTTAAGATAGAGATACAGCTTTTTCAGATAGAGATACAGCTATTTCAGATAGAGATACAGCTATTTAAGATAGAGATACAGCTATTTAAGATAGAGATACAGCTATTTCAGATAGAGATACAGCTATTTAAGATAGAGATACAGCTATTTAAGATAGAGATACATCTATTTCAGATAGAGATACAGCTATTTAAGATAGAGATACAGCTATTTAAGATAGAGATACAGCTATTTCAGATAGAGATACAGCTATTTAACAGCTATTTAGGATAGAGATACAGCTATTTAAGATAGAGATACAGCTATTTAAGATAGAGATACAGCTATTTAAGATAGAGATACAGCTATTTCAGATAGAGATACAGCTATTTCAGATAGAGATACAGCTATTTCAGATAGAGATACGGCTATTTAAGATAGAGATACAGCTATTTAACAGCTATTTAAGATAGAGATACAGCTATTTAAGATAGAGATACAGCTATTTAAGATAGAGATACAGCTATTTCAGCTAGAGATACAGCTATTTCAGATAAATATACAGCTATTTCAGATAGAGATACAGCTATTTAAGATAGAGATACAGCTATTTCAGATAGAGATACAGCTATTTCAGATAGAGATACAGCTATTTAACAGCTATTTAAGATAGAGATACAGCTATTTCAGATAGAGATACAGCTATTTCAGATAGAGATACAGCTATTTAACAGCTATTTAAGATAGAGATACAGCTATTTCAGATAGAGATACAGCTATTTCAGATAGAGATACAGCTATTTCAGATAGAGATACAGCTATTTAAGATAGAGATACAGCTATTTAAGATAGAGATACAGCTATTTAAGATAGAGATACAGCTATTTAAGATAGAGATACAGCTATTTAACAGCTATTTAAGATAGAGATACAGCTATTTAAGATAGAGATACAGCTATTTAAGATAGAGATACAGCTATTTCAGATAGAGATACAGCTATTTCAGATAGAGATACAGCTATTTAAGATAGAGATACAGCTATTTCAGATAGAGATACAGCTATTTCAGATAGAGATACAGCTATTTAACAGCTATTTAAGATAGAGATACAGCTATTTCAGATAGAGATACAGCTATTTCAGATAGAGATACAGCTATTTAAGATAGAGATACAGCTATTTCAGATAGAGATACAGCTATTTAAGATAGAGATACAGCTATTTAAGATAGAGATACAGCTATTTAAGATAGAGATACAGCTATTTAACAGCTATTTAAGATAGAGATACAGCTATTTAAGATAGAGATACAGCTATTTAAGATAGAGATACAGCTATTTCAGATAGAGATACAGCTATTTCAGATAGAGATACAGCTATTTAACAGCTATTTAAGATAGAGATACAGCTATTTCAGATAGAGATACAGCTATTTCAGATAGAGATACAGCTATTTAACAGCTATTTAAGATAGAGATACAGCTATTTCAGATAGAGATACAGCTATTTCAGATAGAGATACAGCTATTTAAGATAGAGATACAGCTATTTCAGATAGAGATACAGCTATTTCAGATAGAGATACAGCTATTTAACAGCTATTTAAGATAGAGATACAGCTATTTCAGATAGAGATACAGCTATTTCAGATAGAGATACAGCTATTTAACAGCTATTTAAGATAGAGATACAGCTATTTCAGTTAGAGATACAGCTATTTCAGATAGAGATACGGCTATTTAAGATAGAGATACAGCTATTTAAGATAGAGATACAGCTTTTTCAGATAGAGATACAGCTATTTCAGATAGAGATACAGCTATTTAAGATAGAGATACAGCTATTTAAGATAGAGATACAGCTATTTCAGATAGAGATACAGCTATTTAAGATAGAGATACAGCTATTTAAGATAGAGATACATCTATTTCAGATAGAGATACAGCTATTTAAGATAGAGATACAGCTATTTAAGATAGAGATACAGCTATTTCAGATAGAGATACAGCTATTTAACAGCTATTTAGGATAGAGATACAGCTATTTAAGATAGAGATACAGCTATTTAAGATAGAGATACAGCTATTTAAGATAGAGATACAGCTATTTCAGATAGAGATACAGCTATTTCAGATAGAGATACAGCTATTTAAGATAGAGATACAGCTATTTCAGATAGAGATACAGCTATTTCAGATAGATATAAAGCTATTTCAGATAGAGATACGGCTATTTAAGATAGAGATACAGCTATTTAACAGCTATTTAAGATAGAGATACAGCTATTTAAGATAGAGATACAGCTATTTAAGATAGATATACAGCTATTTCAGCTAGAGATACAGCTATTTCAGATAAATATACAGCTATTTCAGATAGAGATACAGCTATTTAAGATAGAGATACAGCTATTTCAGATAGAGATACAGCTATTTCAGATAGAGATACAGCTATTTAACAGCTATTTAAGATAGAGATACAGCTATTTCAGATAGAGATACAGCTATTTCAGATAGAGATACAGCTATTTAACAGCTATTTAAGATAGAGATACAGCTATTTCAGATAGAGATACAGCTATTTCAGATAGAGATACAGCTATTTAAGATAGAGATAAAGCTATTTCAGATAGAGATACAGCTATTTAAGATAGAGATACAGCTATTTAAGATAGAGATACAGCTATTTAACAGCTATTTAAGATAGAGATACAGCTATTTAAGATAGAGATACAGCTATTTCAGATAGAGATACAGCTATTTAAGATAGAGATACAGCTATTTCAGATAGAGATACAGCTATTTCAGATAGAGATACAGCTATTTAACAGCTATTTAAGATAGAGATACAGCTATTTCAGATAGAGATACAGCTATTTCAGATAGAGATACAGCTATTTAACAGCTATTTAAGATAGAGATCCAGCTATTTCAGATAGAGATACAGCTATTTAAGATAGAGATACAGCTATTTAAGATAGAGATACAGCTATTTCAGATAGAGATACAGCTATTTAAGATAGAGATACAGCTATTTAAGATATAGATACAGCTATTTAAGATAGAGATACAGCTATTTAACAGCTATTTAAGATAGAGATACATCTATTTAAGATAGAGATACAGCTATTTAAGATAGAGGTACAGCTATTTCAGATAGAGATACAGCTATTTCAGATAGAGATACAGCTATTTAACAGCTATTTAAGATAGAGATACAGCTATTTCAGATAGAGATACAGCTATTTCAGATAGAGATACAGCTATTTAACAGCTATTTAAGATAGAGATACAGCTATTTCAGATAGAGATACAGCTATTTCAGATAGAGATACAGCTATTTAAGATAGAGATACAGCTATTTCAGATAGAGATACAGCTATTTCAGATAGAGATACAGCTATTTAACAGCTATTTAAGATAGAGATACAGCTATTTCAGATAGAGATACAGCTATTTCAGATAGAGATACAGCTATTTAACAGCTATTTAAGATAGAGATACAGCTATTTCAGTTAAAGATACAGCTATTTCAGATAGAGATACGGCTATTTAAGATAGAGATACAGCTATTTAAGATAGAGATACAGCTTTTTCAGATAGAGATACAGCTATTTCAGATAGAGATACAGCTATTTAAGATAGAGATACAGCTATTTAAGATAGAGATACAGCTATTTCAGATAGAGATACAGCTATTTAAGATAGAGATACAGCTATTTAAGATAGAGATACATCTATTTCAGATAGAGATACAGCTATTTAAGATAGAGATACAGCTATTTAAGATAGAGATACAGCTATTTCAGATAGAGATACAGCTATTTAACAGCTATTTAGGATAGAGATACAGCTATTTAAGATAGAGATACAGCTATTTAAGATAGAGATACAGCTATTTAAGATAGAGATACAGCTATTTCAGATAGAGATACAGCTATTTCAGATAGAGATACAGCTATTGAAGATAGAGATACAGCTATTTCAGATAGAGATACAGCTATTTCAGATAGATATAAAGCTATTTCAGATAGAGATACGGCTATTTAAGATAGAGATACAGCTATTTAACAGCTATTTAAGATAGAGATACAGCTATTTAAGATAGAGATACAGCTATTTAAGATAGATATACAGCTATTTCAGCTAGAGATACAGCTATTTCAGATAAATATACAGCTATTTCAGATAGAGATACAGCTATTTAAGATAGAGATACAGCTATTTCAGATAGAGATACAGCTATTTCAGATAGAGATACAGCTATTTAACAGCTATTTAAGATAGAGATACAGCTATTTCAGATAGAGATACAGCTATTTCAGATAGAGATACAGCTATTTAACAGCTATTTAAGATAGAGATACAGCTATTTCAGATAGAGATACAGCTATTTCAGATAGAGATACAGCTATTTAAGATAGAGATAAAGCTATTTCAGATAGAGATACAGCTATTTAAGATAGAGATACAGCTATTTAAGATAGAGATACAGCTATTTAACAGCTATTTAAGATAGAGATACAGCTATTTAAGATAGAGATACAGCTATTTAAGATAGAGATACAGCTATTTCAGATAGAGATACAGCTATTTCAGATAGAGATACAGCTATTTAAGATAGAGATACAGCTATTTCAGATAGAGATACAGCTATTTCAGATAGAGATACAGCTATTTAACAGCTATTTAAGATAGAGATACAGCTATTTCAGATAGAGATACAGCTATTTCAGATAGAGATACAGCTATTTAACAGCTATTTAAGATAGAGATCCAGCTATTTCAGATAGAGATACAGCTATTTAAGATAGAGATACAGCTATTTAAGATAGAGATACAGCTATTTCAGATAGAGATACAGCTATTTAAGATAGAGATACAGCTATTTAAGATATAGATACAGCTATTTAAGATAGAGATACAGCTATTTAACAGCTATTTAAGATAGAGATACATCCATTTAAGATAGAGATACAGCTATTTAAGATAGAGGTACAGCTATTTCAGATAGAGATACAGCTATTTCAGATAGAGATACAGCTATTTAACAGCTATTTAAGATAGAGATACAGCTATTTCAGATAGAGATACAGCTATTTCAGATAGAGATACAGCTATTTAACAGCTATTTAAGATAGAGATACAGCTATTTCAGATAGAGATACAGCTATTTCAGATAGAGATACTGCTATTTAAGATAGAGATACAGCTATTTCAGATAGAGATACAGCTATTTCAGATAGAGATACAGCTATTTAACAGCTATTTAAGATAGAGATACAGCTATTTCAGATAGAGATACAGCTATTTCAGATAGAGATACAGCTATTTAACAGCTATTTAAGATAGAGATACAGCTATTTCAGATAGAGATACAGCTATTTCAGATAGAGATACGGCTATTTAAGATAGAGATACAGCTATTTAAGATAGAGATACAGCTATTTCAGATAGAGATACAGCTATTTCAGATAGAGATACAGCTATTTAAGATAGAGATACAGCTATTTAAGATAGAGATACAGCTATTTAAGATAGAGATACAGCTATTTAAGATAGAGATACATCTATTTCAGATAGAGATACAGCTATTTAAGATAGAGATACAGCTATTTAAGATAGAGATACAGCTATTTCAGATAGAGATACAGCTATTTAACAGCTATTTAAGATAGAGATACAGCTATTTAAGATAGAGATACAGCTATTTAAGATAGAGATACAGCTATTTAAGATAGAGATACAGCTATTTAAGATAGAGATACAGCTATTTCAGATAGAGATACAGCTATTTAAGATAGAGATACAGCTATTTCAGATAGAGATACAGCTATTTCAGATAGATATACAGCTATTTCAGATAGAGATACGGCTATTTAAGATAGAGATACAGCTATTTAACAGCTATTTAAGATAGAGATACAGCTATTTAAGATAGAGATACAGCTATTTAAGATAGAGATACAGCTATTTCAGCTAGAGATACAGCTATTTCAGATAGATATACAGCTATTTCAGATAGAGATACAGCTATTTAAGATAGAGATACAGCTATTTCAGATAGAGCTACAGCTATTTCAGATAGAGATACAGCTATTTCAGATAGATATACAGCTATTTCAGATAGAGATACGGCTATTTAAGATAGAGATACAGCTATTTAAGATAGAGATACAGCTATTTAAGATAGAGATACAGCTATTTAAGATAGAGATACAGCTATTTAAGATAGAGATACAGCTATTTCAGATAGAGATACAGCTATTTCAGATAGAGATACAGCTATTTAACAGCTATTTAAGATAGAGATACAGCTATTTCAGATAGAGATACAGCTATTTCAGATAGAGATACAGCTATTTAACAGCTATTTAAGATAGAGATACAGCTATTTCAGATAGAGATACAGCTATTTCAGATAGAGATACAGCTATTTAACAGCTATTTAAGATAGAGATACAGCTATTTCAGATAGAGATACAGCTATTTAACAGCTATTTAAGATAGAGATACAGCTATTTAAGATAGAGATACAGCTATTTAAGATAGAGATACAGCTATTTCAGATAGAGATACAGCTATTTAAGATAGAGATACAGCTATTTAAGATAGAGATACAGCTATTTCAGATAGAGATACAGCTATTTAAGATAGAGATACAGCTATTTAAGATAGAGATACAGCTATTTAAGATAGAGATACAGCTATTTCAGATAGAGATACAGCTATTTCAGATAGAGATACAGCTATTTAAGATAGAGATACAGCTATTTCAGATAGAGATACAGCTATTTCAGATAGAGATACTGCTATTTAAGATAGAGATACAGCTATTTAAGATAGAGATACAGCTATTTCAGATTTAGCTATTTAAAGATAGAGATACAGCTATTTAAGATAGAGATACAGCTATTTCAGATAGAGATACAGCTATTTCAGATAGAGATACAGCTATTTCAGATAGAGATACAGCTATTTCAGATAGAGATACAGCTATTTCAGATAGAGATACAGCTATTTAAGATAGAGATACAGCTATTTCAGATAGAGATACTGCTATTTAAGATAGAGATACAGCTATTTAAGATAGAGATACAGCTATTTCAGATAGATATTTAGCTATTTAAGATAGAGATACAGCTATTTCAGATAGAGATACAGCTATTTCAGATAGAGATACAGCTATTTCAGATAGAGATACAGCTATTTCAGCTATAGATACAGCTATTTAAGATAGAGATACAGCTATTTAAGATAGAGATACGGCTATTCAAGATAGAGATACAGCTATTTCAGCTAGAGATACAGCTATTTAAGATAGAGATACAGCTATTTAAGATAGAGATACAGCTATTTAAGATAGAGATACAGCTGTTTAAGATAGAGAAAAAGCTATTTAAGATAGAGATACAGCTATTTAAGATAGAGATACAGCCAGTGTCGCACTTCCGTATCTGTTTGGGGCTCCTGAGTGGCGCAGTGGTCTAAGGCACTGCATTGCAGTGCTAACTGTGCCACTAGAGATCTTGGTTCGAATCCAGGCTCTGTCGCAGCCGGCCGCGACCGGGAGACTCATGGGCGGCGCACAATTGGCCCAGCGTTGTCCAGGGTAGGGGAGGGAATGGCCGGCAGGGATGTAGCTCAGTTGATAGACCATGGCGTTTGCAACGCCAGGGTTGTGGGTTCGATTCCCACGGGGGGCCAGTATATATATATATTTTTTACAGTTTTTTCCAACTGCTTACACACGTTTTCAAAACTATGTCTCCTTTCTTCAAAACTCTACACACAATTGACAAAACTGCACACACAAAATGCAAAATGCCTCACATCGCCTTCAAAATGTAACACTGCATTCAAAATGCCATAAACACATGTCAGAATGAAGCATTTGCATCAAATGGCAAACACTTCTTTCATAATAGTACATTTTTGGATATGCCATGTAAACACTGTTGTTCTAAATCTAAAGCTCTTTGGTCTTTCATAGGCTTATATCTACATTTCAATACAATGTTCTACAGGGAAAGTAATCTGCTGAGAGGGGTAACAAGTACACTGTAAACACCAATGCAATGTAGAAACAGAAAATATTTATTAGGCCAAACAGTAGCATACAGTAGCATACAACAAAACCATAAACGTATGTAAACCAAAAGTATATTCTTTAGAATACAGTAAAGAACACAATTGTCTGTGTGGGATCCCGGGGGGGGGCAGTCCAGGAATTGGTAGGGGGGGGGGCAATCACCAGTGCTAAGCTACGCTTCATCTCTTCTCCGGGCTGGGTCTGGCCACAATACTTTGTCCACATCACAAGATAAGTTTTCTCTTGCCAAACATCAAGGGAAGTATCTCCTAGCATGGCGTATCCAACCTTGGACAGAGGCAACCTCTATGTCCCCACATGCGTCATCCATTGCCTGGAGAAGCGGGCATAGGGTTGGCAATCATACACTTTCCAGCGCCAGGCTGAGAAGAATTCCTCTATGTGATTTAGAAAAGGTGAATATGGGGGTAGGTACAAAACTACAAATTGTGGATGGGTGGCAAACCAGTTTTGGGCCAGAACAGCCCGGTGAAAACTAACACTGTCCCATATAACCACAAATCTAGCAGGCTCCTGATCTGGATCAGGGACAAGCATTGTGTAAATTGCATCCAGAAAAGTGAGCATGTGGCCGGTGTTGTACGGACCCAGTGTGGCATTGTGATGGAGGACCCCGTTTTGAGTGATGGCAGCACACATAGTTATATTACCCCCACGCTGTCCAGGGACATTGGTAATTGCCCTCTGTCCTATTACATTTATTCCGCTGCGCCTGGTTTTGGTGAGGTTGAAGCCAACCTCATCCACATAAATAAATGTACATGGGCATCCATCTCCAATTCTCTCTGTAACAGACAAAAGGATATACAGATTTTTATTTTTATTTTATTTCACCTTTATTTAACCAGGTAAGCCAGTTGAGAACAAGTTCTCATTTACAACTGCGACCTGGCCAAGATAAAGCATAGTAGTGCGATAAAAACAACAACACAGAGTTACATATACAGATGAGTAAATATGGTATGTCTGAAGTACTGGAAGTAGTGTTGCATACATATCTCTACAAAGTCATGTCGCAGATTCTTGACTCTGTCAGAGTTTCTCTCAAATGGCACCTTGTAAAGTTGTTTCATCGTCACTTGGTGCCATTGGAGGATGCGTTGTATGGTCGACAGGCTTACAGCATTGATGTTGTTAAATATGGTGTCATTATTCAAGATATGCTCTCTTATCTCTCGAATCCTAATTGCATTGTTGGCCAAAACCATATTTATAGTTGCAGTCTCTTGTACATCTGTAAACAAGCGTCCTCGTCCTCCATGATGTCTTTGCCTTTCCACTCTGTACAGAATTCAAACACAGTATGTGTTCAGCATAGGAACTGTAAACAATGTACACAAAAATGTAGTACAGCATGATAACCAACCTCATTCATTCAATGCAGTGCAGTAAATGGATGGCTTAGAGTTACAAATGTTTATGCAATACTATGCAGTCATACGTATTTTACAGTACATTACTGTAATGCTAAAATAGTCATTAGATAGTTGCATACCTGTTCTCATTTCTGAAGGTTTGGATTATGGACACCACTGTAAATAGACTCTCAGTCCAGCCTCTCTCATGGTCAAACTGTGGTTGATCACATGATCAACAAGTGTTGCCCTATTTTTATCAGAGATGGCTCTCCTTCCTTCTCTTCTTTGCCCTCGTCCTCTTCTTCCTCTTCCTCTTCCTCCTCCTCCTCCTCCTCCTCCTCCTCCTCCTCCTCCTCCTCCTCCTCCTCTTCCAACTCTTCGTCTTTGAATTTGTCCTCGTTGTTGTCCCCTGCCTCTCCCTCCTACTCCTCTTGCTCTCCGTCCATTGTTGGCATCCTTTGTTCAAAACAGGTAATCTGACCTTTGACCTATTTATAGGCTTATACTACAGTAAAGCAGTGATTGGTTAGTGATCAGTTAAGCAATTAGTGTTTGCAAATGTGAGGAGTGTGTGTGTGACCTGGTGAATAAGTGTAGCATTTTGATTGGTTGTGTTTGGAAAAGGAAAGCAAGTCACTTCCTGTCAGATTTTTGTGCTTTAGGTAGAAAATTGTGTGTAG
>NW_025533515.1:135000-197500 GCF_020615455.1 Coregonus clupeaformis | reverse complement strand
AATCATTATTACATTATAAAGTGGATTAAAAAAAACACCAATGATGTAATAAAAACTTAAAATCCCTCTCCTTCTTTAATGGCATCCATAGTAAGTGTCTCACACTTGAAGAAAGCATTGCATCTGCATCCATTGGCCCAACAGACTTGCAAAGGGGGGGAGGGGGGGTTAAACTTCAGTTCTGACCTATGAAATGTTCTGTGTCGTCAAACAAAAAACACTCCTCAATTTGAAGACACACATTGCAGTCATGTGATTATCCAAGTTGTAATGATAACCAAAATAATCAACAGGAGTTTCACTCCTCCTTATCCCAGGATTGACCAGGACACTTTGACCTTACAGAGTAGAGATGGAACCAGACTGTTATTGACCATGCCTTGACCTTGCAGAGTGGAGATGGAACCAGACTGTTATTGACCATGCCTTGACCTTACAGAGTGGAGATGGAACCAGACTGTTATTGACCATGCCTTGACCTTACAGAGTGGAGATGGAACCAGACTGTTATTGACCATGCCTTGACCTTACAGAGTGGAGATGGAACCAGACTGTTATTGACCATGCCTTGACCTTACAGAGTGGAGATGGAACCAGACTGTTATTGACCATGCCTTGACCTTGCAGAGTGGAGATGGAACCAGACTGTTATTGACCATGCCTTGACCTTACAGAGTGGAGATGGAACCAGACTGTTATTGACCATGCCTTGACCTTACAGAGTGGAGATGGAACCAGACTGTTATTGACCATGCCTTGACCTTACAGAGTGGAGATGGAACCAGACTGTTATTGACCATGCCTTGACCTTACAGAGTGGAGATGGAACCAGACTGTTATTGACCATGCCTTGACCTTACAGAGTGGAGATGGAACCAGACTGTTATTGACCATGCCTTGACCTTACAGAGTGGAGATGGAACCAGACTGTTATTGACCATGCCTTGACCTTACAGAGTGGAGATGGAACCAGACTGTTATTGACCATGCCTTGACCTTACAGAGTGGAGATGGAACCAGACTGTTATTGACCATGCCTTGACCTTACAGAGTGGAGATGGAACCAGACTCACTCTTAACCCAAGGCCAACATCTGTTTTTTCCCCCTTACTTTTATTTAACTGCCTTTACAGTCCTCTTATAAGCCTCACATGCTGGACCCACTCCCACATCAGGACAACATGCCAGACAGACTGGACCCACTCCCACATCAAGACAACATGCCAGACAGACTGGACCCACTCCCACATCAGGACAACATGCCAGCCACACTGGACCCACTCCCACATCAGGACAACATGCCAGACAGACTGGACCCACTCCCACATCAGGACAACATGCCAGACAGACTGGACCCACTCCCACATCAAGACAACATGCCAGACAGACTGGACCCACTCCCACATCAGGACAACATGCCAGCCACACTGGACCCACTCCCACATCAAGACAACATGCCAGACAGACTGGACCCACTCCCACATCAGGACAACATGCCAGACAGACTGGACCCACTCCCACATCAAGACAACATGCCAGACAGACTGGACCCACTCCCACATCAAGACAACATGCCAGACAGACTGGACCCACTCCCACATCAGGACAACATGCCAGCCACACTGGACCCACTCCCACATCAAGACAACATGCCAGACAGACTGGACCCACTCCCACAACAAGACAACATGCCAGACAGACTGGACCCACTCCCACATCAGGACAACATGCCAGACAGACTGGACCCACTCCCACATCAAGACAACATGCCAGACAGACTGGACCCACTCCCACATCAAGACAACATGCCAGACAGACTGGACCCACTCCCACAACAAGACAACATGCCAGACAGACTGGACCCACTCCCACATCAGGACAACATGCCAGCCACACTGGACCCACTCCCACATCAAGACAACATGCCAGACAGACTGGACCCACTCCCACATCAAGACAACATGCCAGACAGACTGGACCCACTCCCACAACAAGACAACATGCCAGCCACACTGGACCCACTCCCACATCAAGACAACATGCCAGACAGACTGGACCCACTCCCACATCAAGACAACATGCCAGACAGACTGGACCCACTCCCACATCAAGACAACATGCCAGACAGACTGGACCCACTCCCACAACAAGACAACATGCCAGACAGACTGGACCCACTCCCACATTAAGACAACATGCCAGCCACACTGGACCCACTCCCACATCAAGACAACATGCCAGACAGACTGGACCCACTCCCACATCAAGACAACATGCCAGACAGACTGGACCCACTCCCACATCAAGACAACATGCCAGACAGACTGGACCCACTCCCCACATCAAGACAACATGCCAGCCACACTGGACCCACTCCCACATCAAGACAACATGCCAGACAGACTGGACCCACTCCCACATCAAGACAACATGCCAGCCACACTGGACCCACTCCCACATCAAGACAACATGCCAGACAGACTGGACCCACTCCCACATCAAGACAACATGCCAGACAGACTGGACCCACTCCCACATCAAGACAACATGCCAGACAGACTGGACCCACTCCCACATCAAGACAACATGCCAGCCACACTGGACCCACTCCCACATCAAGACAACATGCCAGACAGACTGGACCCACTTCCACATCAGGACAACATGCCAGCCACACTGGACCCACTCCCACATCAAGACAACATGCCAGCCACACTGGACCCACTCCCACATCAAGACAACATGCCAGACAGACTGGACCCACTCCCACATCAGGACAACATGCCAGATAGACTGGACCCACTCCCACATCAGGACAACATGCCAGACAGACTGGACCCACTTCCACATCAGGACAACATGCCAGACAGACTGGACCCACTCCCACATCAAGACAACATGCCAGACAGACTGGACCCACTCCCACATCAAGACAACATGCCAGCCACACTGGACCCACTCCCACATCAAGACAACATGCCAGACAGACTGGACCCACTCCCACATCAGGACAACATGCCAGACAGACTGGACCCACTCCCACATCAAGACAACATGCCAGACAGACTGGACCCACTCCCACATCAAGACAACATGCAAGCCACACTGGACCCACTCCCACATCAGGACAACATGCCAGACAGACTGGACCCACTCCCACATCAGGACAACATGCCAGACAGACTGGACCCACTCCCACATCAAGACAACATGCCAGCCACACTGGACCCACTCCCACATCAAGACAACATGCCAGACAGACTGGACCCACTCCCACATCAGGACAACATGCCAGACAGACTGGACCCACTCCCACATCAAGACAACATGCCAGACAGACTGGACCCACTCCCACATCAAGACAACATGCCAGCCACACTGGACTAACTCCCACATCAGGACAACATGCCAGACAGACTGGACCCACTCCCACATCAAGACAACATGCCAGACAGACTGGACCCACTCCCACATCAGGACAACATGCCAGACAGACTGGACCCACTCCCACATCAAGACAACATGCCAGCCACACTGGACTAACTCCCACATCAGGACAACATGCCAGACAGACTGGACCCACTCCCACATCAAGACAACATGCCAGACAGACTGGACCCACTCCCACATCAAGACAACATGCCAGACAGACTGGACCCACTCCCACATCAAGACAACATGCCAGACAGACTGGACCCACTCCCACATCAAGACAACATGCCAGCCACACTGGACCCACTCCCACATCAAGACAACATGCCAGACAGACTGGACCCACTTCCACATCAGGACAACATGCCAGCCACACTGGACCCACTCCCACATCAAGACAACATGCCAGCCACACTGGACCCACTCCCACATCAAGACAACATGCCAGACAGACTGGACCCACTCCCACATCAAGACAACATGCCAGACAGACTGGACCCACTCCCACATCAAGACAACATGCCAGACAGACTGGACCCACTTCCACATCAAGACAACATGCCAGACAGACTGGACCCACTCCCACATCAAGACAACATGCCAGACAGACTGGACCCACTCCCACATCAGGACAACATGCCAGACAGACTGGACCCACTCCCACATCAAGACAACATGCCAGACAGACTGGACCCACTCCCACATCAAGACAACATGCCAGCCACACTGGACCCACTCCCACATCAGGACAACATGCCAGCCACACTGGACCCACTCCCACATCAAGACAACATGCCAGACAGACTGGACCCACTTCCACATCAAGACAACTTGCCAGACAGACTGGACCCACTTCCACATCAGGACAACATGCCATTCACACTGGACCCACTCCCACATCAAGACAACATGCCAGCCACACTGGACTAACTCCCACATCAGGACAACATGCCAGACAGACTGGACCCACTCCCACTTTAGGACAACATGCCAGACAGACTGGACTAACTCCCACATCAAGACAACATGCCAGCCACACTGGACCCACTCCCACATTAAGACAACATGCCAGACAGACTGGACCCACTTCCACATCAAGACAACATGCCAGACAGACTGGACCCACTCCCACTTTAGGACAACATGCCAGACAGACTGGACTAACTCCAATCTGCCCACCGCTCCAACAGATCCATGGAAGATGCCATTTCCATCACTATTCACACAGCCATAACACCTAGGAAGAGGGACACCTATGTGAGAACGACACCAAGCTCAGAGCCCTGGGTCTGGACCAGAGGAACACCTATGTGAGAATGCTGTTCATTAACTGCAGTTCAGCATTCGCCATCGCACTGCACACTGCCCTATCCCATCTGGACAAGGGGAACACCTGTGTGAGAATGCTGTTCATTGACTGCAGTTCAGCATTCAACACTATTGTTCCCTCCAAGCTCGACACCAAGCTCAGAGCCCTGGGTCTGGACCAGAGGAACACCTATGTGAGAATGCTGTTCATTGACTGCAGTTCAGCATTCAACACTATTGTTCCCTCCAAGCTCAACACCAAGCTCAGAGCCCTGGGTCTGGACCAGAGGAACACCTATGTGAGAATGCTGTTCATTGACTGCAGTTCAGCATTCAACACTATTGTTCCATCCAAGCTCAACACCAAGCTCAGAGCCCTGGGTCTGGACCAGAGGAACACCTATGTGAGAATGCTGTTCATTGACTGCAGTTCAGCATTCAACACTATTGTTCCCTCCAAGCTCAACACCAAGCTCAGAGCCCTGGGTCTGGACCAGAGGAACACCTATGTGAGAAAGCTGTTCATTGACTGCAGTTCAGCATTCAACACTATTGTTCCATCCAAGCTCAACACCAAGCTCAGAGCCCTGGGTCTGGACCAGAGGAACACCTATGTGAGAATGCTGTTCATTGACTGCAGTTCAGCATTCAACACTATTGTTCCCTCCAAGCTCAACACCAAGCTCAGAGCCCTGGGTCTGGACCAGAGGAACACCTATGTGAGAAAGCTGTTCATTGACTGCAGTTCAGCATTCAACACTATTGTTCCCTCCAAGCTCAACACCAAGCTCAGAGCCCTGGGTCTGGACCAGAGGAACACCTATGTGAGAATGCTGTTCATTGACTGCAGTTCAGCATTCAACACTATTGTTCCATCCAAGCTCAACACCAAGCTCAGAGCCCTGGGTCTGGACCAGAGGAACACCTATGTGAGAATGCTGTTCATTGACTGCAGTTCAGCATTCAACACTATTGTTCCATCCAAGCTCAACACCAAGCTCAGAGCCCTGGGTCTGGACCAGAGGAACACCTATGTGAGAATGCTGTTCATTGACTGCAGTTCAGCATTCAACACTATTGTTCCCTCCAAGCTCAACACCAAGCTCAGAGCCCTGGGTCTGGACCAGAGGAACACCTATGTGAGAATGCTGTTCATTGACTGCAGTTCAGCATTCAACACTATTGTTCCCTCCAAGCTCAACACCAAGCTCAGAGCCCTGGGTCTGGACCAGAGGAACACCTATGTGAGAAAGCTGTTCATTGACTGCAGTTCAGCATTCAACACTATTGTTCCATCCAAGCTCAACACCAAGCTCAGAGCCCTGGGTCTGGACCAGAGGAACACCTATGTGAGAATGCTGTTCATTGACTGCAGTTCAGCATTCAACACTATTGTTCCCTCCAAGCTCAACACCAAGCTCAGAGCCCTGGGTCTGGACCAGAGGAACACCTATGTGAGAATGCTGTTCATTGACTGCAGTTCAGCATTCAACACTATTGTTCCATCCAAGCTCAACACCAAGCTCAGAGCCCTGGGTCTGGACCAGAGGAACACCTATGTGAGAATGCTGTTCATTGACTGCAGTTCAGCATTCAACACTATTGTTCCCTCCAAGCTCAACACCAAGCTCAGAGCCCTGGGTCTGGACCAGAGGAACACCTATGTGAGAATGCTGTTCATTGACTGCAGTTCAGCATTCAACACTATTGTTCCATCCAAGCTCAACACCAAGCTCAGAGCCCTGGGTCTGGACCAGAGGAACACCTATGTGAGAATGCTGTTCATTGACTGCAGTTCAGCATTCAACACTATTGTTCCCTCCAAGCTCAACACCAAGCTCAGAGCCCTGGGTCTGGACCAGAGGAACACCTATGTGAGAATGCTGTTCATTGACTGCAGTTCAGCATTCAACACTATTGTTCCCTCCAAGCTCAACACCAAGCTCAGAGCCCTGGGTCTGGACCAGAGGAACACCTATGTGAGAATGCTGTTCATTGACTGCAGTTCAGCATTCAACACTATTGTTCCCTCCAAGCTCAACACCAAGCTCAGAGCCCTGGGTCTGGACCAGAGGAACACCTATGTGAGAATGCTGTTCATTGACTGCAGTTCAGCATTCAACACTATTGTTCCCTCCAAGCTCGACACCAAGCTCAGAGCCCTGGGTCTGGACACCACCCTCTGCAACTGGATCCTGGACTTCCTGATGGGCAGACCACAGGCTGTGAGGATTGGCAACAACACCTCCTCCACACTGACTCTTACCACAGGGACCCCCCAGGGGTGAGGCCTCAGTCCCCTGCTGTATTCCCTGTTCACCCACGACTGCGTGGATTTGTACGACACCAACTCCATCATCAAGTTTGCTGACGACACCACTGTTGTAGGTCTGATAGCCAACAATGACGAGTCAGCCTATAGGGAGGAGGTAAGAGAACTGGCATTGTGGTGTCATGACAACAACCTCTCCCTCAACGTCAGCAAAACAAAGGAGTTGATTGTTGATTTCAGGAAGCAGAGGGAACACGCCCTGATCCACATCAACAGGACTGCAGTAGAGAGAGTCAGCAGTTTTAAGAACCTCGGTGTCCACATCACCGAGGACTTGACATGGACCAACAACACCATCACTCTTGTCAAGAGGGTGCAACAGTGTCCTGACCGGTTGCATCACTGCCTGGTACAGGAATTGCTCTGTCCACGTCCGCAAGGCATCACTGGGACCTTCTTCTCACCCATCCAGGACATCTTGAAACGGTGCCTGAGGAAGGCATGCAGTATCATCAAGGACCCCACACACCCCAGCCATGAGCTGTTCTCTCCCTTACCATCGGAGCATGCTCAGAGACCCTTTATATCTACAAGCCATCAGACTGCTAAACACTTGAACTGGACTGACCACCTGCTCTGATTCTCTGCACCTTAGCACACATGCACTCAATCACTCACACGCACACACAGACACACACACACAGACATGCACACGCACACACACACACACACACACACACACACACACACACACACACACACACACACACACACACACACACACACACACACACACACACACACACACAGTGGGGAAAAAAAGTATTTAGTCAGCCACCAATTGTGGCCAGAAAATCACATTGTAGGATTTTTAATGAATTTATTTGCAAATTATGGTGGAAAATAAGTATTTGGTCACCTACAAACAAGCAAGATTTCTGGCTCTCACAGACCAGTAACTTCTTCTTTAAGAGGCTCCTCTGTCCTCCACTCGTTACCTGTATTAATGGCACCTGTTTGAACTTGTTATCAGTATAAAAGACACCTGTCCACAACCTCAAACAGTCACACTCCAAACTCCACTATGGCCAAGACCAAAGAGCTGTCAAAGGACACCAGAAACAAAATTGTAGACCTGCACCAGGCTGGGAAGACTGAATCTGCAATAGGTAAGCAGCTTGGTTTGAAGAAATCAACTGTGGGAGCAATTATTAGGAAATGGAAGACATACAAGACCACTGATAATCTCCCTCGATCTGGGGCTCCACGCAAGATGATCAAAGAACGGTGAGCAAAAATCCCAGAACCACACGGGGGGATCTAGTGAATGACCTGCAGAGAGCTGGGACCAAAGTAACAAAGCCTACCATCAGTAACACACTACGCCGCCAGGGACTCAAATCCTGCAGTGCCAGATGTGTCCCCCTGCTTAAGCCAGTACATGTCCAGGCCCGTCTGAAGTTTGCTAGAGTGCATTTGGATGATCCAGAAGAGGATTGGGAGAATGCCATATGGTCAGATGAAACCAAAATATAACTTTTTGGTAAAAACTCAACTCGTCGTGTTTGGAGGACAAAGAATGCTGAGTTGCATCCAAAGAACACCATACCTACTGTGAAGCATGGGGGTGGAAACATCATGCTTTGGGGATGTTTTTCTGCAAAGGGACCAGGACGACTGATCCGTGTAAAGGAAAGAATGAATGGGGCCATGTATCGTGAGATTTTGAGTGAAAACCTCCTTCCATCAGCAAGGGCATTGAAGATGAAACGTGGCTGGGTCTTTCAGCATGACAATGATCCCAAACACACCGCCCGGGCAACGAAGGAGTGGCTTCGTAAGAAGCATTTCAAGGTCCTGGATTGGCCTAGCCAGTCTCCAGATCTCAACCCCATAGAAAATCTTTGGAGGGAGTTGAAAGTCCGTGTTGCCCAGCGACAGCCCCAAAACATCACTGCTCTAGAGGAGATCTGCATGGAGGAATGGGTCAAAATACCAGCAACAGTGTGTGAAAACCTTGTGAAGACTTACAGAAAACGTTTGACCTGTGTCATTGCCAACAAAGGGTATATAACAAAATATTGAGAAAGTTTTGTTATTGACCAAATACTTATTTTCCACCATAATTTGCAAATAAATTCATTAAAAATCCTACAATGTGATTTTCCGGATTATTTGTTCTAATTTTGTCTGTCATTGTTGACGTGTACCTATGATGAAAATTACAGGCCTCTCTCATCTTTTTAAGTGGTTGAACTTGCACAATTGGTGGCTGACTAAATACTTTTTTCGCCCCACTGTACATACATTCATGCTACACACACATCACAACTGCTGCTACCAGACTCTTATTATGATTGCTAAATAGTGCACAATTTATACACTTGCCCCCCAATCCCCCCTTCCCCAATACAGGTATAAATATTGTTGTATAAGTTGTTCCTTCCTGTATTATACTGATGCTAAAGTGTTTATTCTGTTCTACTGAGACATTTACTTTATGTTCATATTCTTATATTTTATTAGTTCTTATTGTTGTTGCATTGTCCAGAAGGAACCTGCCAGTAAGCATTTGGTTGGACGATGCATACCATGCGTGTCCCATACCATGCGTGTCCCGTACCATGCGTGTCCCGTACCATGCGTGTCCCGTACCATGCGTGTCCCGTACCATGCGTGTCCCATACCATGCGTGTCCCATACCATGCGTGTCCCGTACCATGCGTGTCCCGTACCATGCGTGTCCCGTACCATGCGTGTCCCATACCATGCGTGTCCCGTACCATGCGTGTCCCGTACCATGCGTGTCCCATACCATGCGTGTCCCATACCATGCGTGTCCCATACCATGCGTGTCCCGTACCATGCGTGTCCCGTACCATGCGTGTCCCGTACCATGCGTGTCCCATACCATGCGTGTCCCGTACCATGCGTGTCCCGTACCATGCGTGTCCCGTACCATGCGTGTCCCGTACCATGCGTGTCCCATACCATGCGTGTCCCATACCATGCGTGTCCCATACCATGCGTGTCCCATACCATGCGTGTCCCGTACCATGCGTGTCCCGTACCATGCGTGTCCCGTACCATGCGTGTCCCGTACCATGCGTGTCCCATACCATGCGTGTCCCATACCATGCGTGTCCCATACCATGAGTGTCCCATACCATGCGTGTCCCATACCATGCGTGTCCCGTACCATGCGTGTCCCGTACCATGCGTGTCCCATACCATGCGTGTCCCGTACCATGCGTGTCCCGTACCATGCGTGTCCCGTACCATGCGTGTCCCGTACCATGCGTGTCCCATACCATGCGTGTCCCATACCATGCGTGTCCCATACCATGCGTGTCCCATACCATGCGTGTCCCGTACCATACGTGTCCCGTACCATGCGTGTCCCATACCATGCGTGTCCCATACCATGCGTGTCCCATACCATGTGTGTCCCATACCATGCGTGTCCCATACCATGCGTGTCCCATACCATGCGTGTCCCATACCATGCGTGTCCCATACCATGCGTGTCCCGTACCATGCGTGTCCCATACCATGCGTGTCCCAGTACCATGCGTGTCCCGTACCATGCGTGTCCCATACCATGCGTGTCCCATACCATGCGTGTCCCGTACCATGCGTGTCCCGTACCATGCGTGTCCCATACCATGCGTTTCCCATACCATGCGTGTCCCATACCATGCGTGTCCCATACCATGCGTGTCCCATACCATGCATGTCCCATACCATGCGTGTCCCATACCATGCGTGTCCCGTACCATGCGTGTCCCGTACCATGCGTGTCCCATACCATGCGTGTCCCATACCATGCGTGTCCCATACCATGCGTGTCCCATACCATGCGTGTCCCATACCATGTATACCATGCGTGTCCCGTACCATGCGTGTCCCATACCATGCGTGTCCCATACCATGCGTGTCCCATACCATGCGTGTCCCATACCATGCGTGTCCCATACCATGCGTGTCCCATACCATGCGTGTCCCGTACCATGCGTGTCCCGTACCATGCGTGTTCCGTACCATGTATACCATGCGTGTCCCGTACCATGCGTGTCCCATACCATGCGTGTCCCGTACCATGCGTGTCCCATACCATGCGTGTCCCATACCATGCGTGTCCCATACCATGCGTGTCCCGTACCATGCGTGTCCCGTACCATGCGTGTCCCGTACCATGCGTGTCCCATACCATGCGTGTCCCATACCATGCGTGTCCCGTACATCTGACTAATAATCCAACTTTAAACTTTAAACAGGAAGTGTTACACCTTTTCTTTTTCAGGTCGACCAGTACAAGAAACATTTTAATAGAAAGTTGCCTTCATGGCTCCATTTTATGTTCTGGTCTTGTGTAGATATAACTGGACTGTATTATCTGTAATATCTATGTGTGTCATCATCCAAATGTCTGATTGATATGCTGTGAAACAGTCCCTTAGTAATATTAAAGAAGGATTCAGGAATGTGGTTTGGGGCGTAGTCAGCTGTTACTGACACATGCAGGGTTGGGGTAAATTCCACAAATTCAATTCTAATTCAGCTCTCTGTCCCTGTAAATTCAATTTAATTCAATTCAAATTCCAGGTCAGTCTTTGAATTCAGAGATAAGAATTAAGTACATTCCAATAATTCAATTCCCAATTAAATATTTTCCTCAACAATTCCACAAATTCCAATTCAATTCCCTCAGGCTTTTCAGGCGGATCATGTCACTGTTCAGACAGCCTAGAAATATTGGAAAAATTTGAAATATTGGAATACAGGTTGAAATGATTAAAAACAAACTATACAGTACATTTTTTATACTACTTTATGTGCATTCATTTCATTAAATAGGAAATGTAAAAGTATTGAATTACAATTACATTCCAAAGATTAAATGTTTTTACAATTCCAATTCAATTCCAATTCAATTTTTTTTAGGTTACATTATTGGTTCAAGATATTAGACTATTCATGATTATTTTTACCCACTTCATAATGCAATAATTATTAGCAGCTATTCCATTATTGGCAGTTATTACATTATTGGCAGTTATTACAATATAATTTGCTACAAGGTTACAGCATCAGCCTGTTGAAAGGTTTGTGTTTTGGGCCGTTGTGGCATCACAGTCCTATCAGGTCGGCGCATAGGAGTCCTATCAGGTCGGCGCATAGGAGTCCTATCAGGTCGGCGCATAGGAGTCCTATCAGGTCGGCGCATAGGAGTCCTATCAGGTCGGCGCATAGGGAGTCCTATCAGGTCGGCGCATAGGAGTCCTATCAGGTCGGGCGCATGGAGTCCTATCAGGTCGGGCGCATAGGAGTCCTATCAGGTCGGGCGCATAGGAGTCCTATCAGGTCAGCGCATAGGAGTCCTATCAGGTCGGGCGCATGGGAGTCCTATCAGGTCGGGCGCATAGGAGTCCTATCAGGTCGGGCGCATAGGAGTCCTATCAGGTCGGGCGCATAGGAGTCCTATCAGGTCGGGCGCATAGGAGTCCTATCAGGTCGGCGCATAGGAGTCCTATCAGGTCGGGCGCATAGGAGTCCTATCAGGTCGGGCGCATAGGAGTCCTATCAGGTCGGGCGCATAGGGAGTCCTATCAGGTCGGCGCATAGGAGTCCTATCAGGTCGGCGCATAGGAGTCCTATCAGGTCGGCGCATAGGAGTCCTATCAGGTCGGCGCATAGGAGTCCTATCAGGTCGGCGCATAGGAGTCCTATCAGGTCAGCGCATAGGAGTCCTATCAGGTCGGCGCATAGGAGTCCTATCAGGTCGGCGCATAGGAGTCCTATCAGGTCGGCGCATAGGAGTCCTATCAGGTCGGCGCATAGGAGTCCTATCAGGTCGGGCGCATAGGGAGTCCTATCAGGTCGGCGCATAGGAGTCCTATCAGGTCAGCGCATAGGAGTCCTATCAGGTCAGCACATAGGAGTCCTATCAGGTCGGCGCATAGGAGTCCTATCAGGTCGGCGCATAGGAGTCCTATCAGGTCAGCGCATAGGAGTCCTATCAGGTCAGCGCATAGGGAGTCCTATCAGGTCAGCGCATAGGAGTCCTATCAGGTCGGCGCATGGGAGTCCTATCAGGTCGGGCGCATAGGAGTCCTATCAGGTCGGGCGCATAGGAGTCCTATCAGGTCGGGCGCATAGGAGTCCTATCAGGTCGGCGCATAGGAGTCCTATCAGGTCAGCGCATAGGAGTCCTATCAGGTCAGCGCATGAGTCCTATCAGGTCGGGCGCATAGGAGTCCTATCAGGTCGGGCGCATAGGAGTCCTATCAGGTCAGCGCATAGGAGTCCTATCAGGTCAGCGCATAGGAGTCCTATCAGGTCAGCGCATAGGAGTCCTATCAGGTCGGCGCATAGGAGTCCTATCAGGTCGGCGCATAGGAGTCCTATCAGGTCGGCGCATAGGAGTCCTATCAGGTCGGCGCATAGGAGTCCTATCAGGTCGGCGCATAGGAGTCCTATCAGGTCGGCGCATAGGAGTCCTATCAGGTCGGCGCATAGGAGTCCTATCAGGTCGGCGCATAGGAGTCCTATCAGGTCGGGCGCATAGGAGTCCTATCAGGTCGGGCGCATAGGAGTCCTATCAGGTCGGGCGCATAGGAGTCCTATCAGGTCGGGCGCATAGGAGTCCTATCAGGTCGGGCGCATAGGAGTCCTATCAGGTCGGCGCATAGGAGTCCTATCAGGTCGGCGCATAGGAGTCCTATCAGGTCGGGCGCATAGGAGTCCTATCAGGTCGGGCGCATAGGAGTCCTATCAGGTCGGCGCATAGGAGTCCTATCAGGTCGGGCGCATAGGAGTCCTATCAGGTCGGGCGCATAGGAGTCCTATCAGGTCGGGCGCATAGGAGTCCTATCAGGTCGGCGCATAGAGTCCTATCAGGTCGGCGCATAGGAGTCCTATCAGGTCGGGCGCATAGGAGTCCTATCAGGTCGGGCGCATAGGAGTCCTATCAGGTCGGCGCATAGGAGTCCTATCAGGTCGGGCGCATAGGAGTCCTATCAGGTCGGGCGCATAGGAGTCCTATCAGGTCGGCGCATAGGAGTCCTATCAGGTCGGCGCATAGGAGTCCTATCAGGTCGGCGCATAGGAGTCCTATCAGGTCGGGCGCATAGGAGTCCTATCAGGTCGGCGCATAGGAGTCCTATCAGGTCGGGCGCATAGGAGTCCTATCAGGTCGGCGCATAGAGTCCTATCAGGTCAGCGCATAGGAGTCCTATCAGGTCGGGCGCATAGGAGTCCTATCAGGTCGGGCGCATAGGAGTCCTATCAGGTCGGGCGCATAGGAGTCCTATCAGGTCGGGCGCATAGGAGTCCTATCAGGTCGGGCGCATAGGAGTCCTATCAGGTCGGCGCATAGGAGTCCTATCAGGTCGGGCGCATAGGAGTCCTATCAGGTCGGCGCATAGGAGTCCTATCAGGTCGGGCGCATAGGAGTCCTATCAGGTCGGGCGCATAGGAGTCCTATCAGGTCGGCGCATAGGAGTCCTATCAGGTCGGCGCATAGGAGTCCTATCAGGTCGGCGCATAGGAGTCCTATCAGGTCGGCGCATAGGAGTCCTATCAGGTCAGCGCATAGGAGTCCTATCAGGTCGGGCGCATAGGAGTCCTATCAGGTCGGGCGCATAGGAGTCCTATCAGGTCGGGCGCATAGGAGTCCTATCAGGTCGGGCGCATAGGAGTCCTATCAGGTCGGCGCGATAGGAGTCCTATCAGGTCGGCGCGATAGGAGTCCTATCAGGTCAGCGCATAGGAGTCCTATCAGGTCAGCGCATAGGAGTCCTATCAGGTCGGCGCATAGGAGTCCTATCAGGTCGGCGCATAGGAGTCCTATCAGGTCAGCGCATAGGAGTCCTATCAGGTCAGCGCATAGGAGTCCTATCAGGTCAGCGCATAGGAGTCCTATCAGGTCGGCGCATAGGAGTCCTATCAGGTCGGCGCATAGGAGTCCTATCAGGTCGGGCGCATAGGAGTCCTATCAGGTCGGGCGCATAGGAGTCCTATCAGGTCGGCGCATAGGAGTCCTATCAGGTCGGCGCATAGGAGTCCTATCAGGTCGGCGCATAGGAGTCCTATCAGGTCGGCGCATAGGAGTCCTATCAGGTCGGCGCATAGGCCTGTGACTTGTGTTTTGGGCCGTTGTGGCATCACAGTCCTATCAGGTCGGCGCATAGGCCTGTGACTTGTGTTTTGGGCCGTTGTGGCATCACAGTCCTATCAGGTCGGCGCATAGGCCTGTGACATGTGTTTTGGGCCGTTGTGGCATCACAGTCCTATCAGGTCGGCGCATAGGCCTGTGACATGTGTTTTGGGCCGTTGTGGCATCACAGTCCTATCAGGTCGGCGCATAGGCCTGTGACATGTGTTTTGGGCCGTTGTGGCATCACAGTCCTATCAGGTCGGCGCATAGGCCTGTGACATGTGTTTTGGGCCGTTGTGGCATCACAGTCCTATCAGGTCGGCGCATAGGCCTGTGACATGTGTTTTGGGCCGTTGTGGCATCACAGTCCTATCAGGTCGGGCGCATAGGCCTGTGACTTGTGTTTTGGGCCGTTGTGGCATCACAGTCCTATCAGGTCGGCGCATAGGCCTGTGACATGTGTTTTGGGCCGTTGTGGCATCACAGTCCTATCAGGTCGGCGCATAGGCCTGTGACATGTGTTTTGGGCCGTTGTGGCATCACAGTCCTATCAGGTCGGGCGCATAGGCCTGTGACATGTGTTTTGGGCCGTTGTGGCATCACAGTCCTATCAGGTCGGCGCATAGGCCTGTGACATGTGTTTTGGGCCGTTGTGGCATCACAGTCCTATCAGGTCGGCGCATAGGCCTGTGACATGTGTTTTGGGCCGTTGTGGCATCACAGTCCTATCAGGTCGGCGCATAGGCCTGTGACTTGTGTTTTGGGCCGTTGTGGCATCACAGTCCTATCAGGTCGGGCGCATAGGCCTGTGACTTGTGTTTTGGGCCGTTGTGGCATCACAGTCCTATCAGGTCGGCGCATAGGCCTGTGACATGTGTTTTGGGCCGTTGTGGCATCACAGTCCTATCAGGTCGGCGCATAGGCCTGTGACATGTGTTTTGGGCCGTTGTGGCATCACAGTCCTATCAGGTCGGCGCATAGGCCTGTGACTTGTGTTTTGGGCCGTTGTGGCATCACAGTCCTATCAGGTCGGCGCATAGGCCTGTGACATGTGTTTTGGGCCGTTGTGGCATCACAGTCCTATCAGGTCGGCGCATAGGCCTGTGACATGTGTTTTGGGCCGTTGTGGCATCACAGTCCTATCAGGTCGGCGCATAGGCCTGTGACATGTGTTTTGGGCCGTTGTGGCATCACAGTCCTATCAGGTCGGCGCATAGGCCTGTGACTTGTGTTTTGGGCCGTTGTGGCATCACAGTCCTATCAGGTCGGCGCATAGGCCTGTGACATGTGTTTTGGGCCGTTGTGGCATCACAGTCCTATCAGGTCAGCGCATAGGCCTGTGACTTGTGTTTTGGGCCGTTGTGGCATCACAGTCCTATCAGGTCGGCGCATAGGCCTGTGACATGGTTTACCAACGCAAAATGGGCAATAGAAGGAAAAACAATGTAGAGTTGGTAATCTGAGTAACAATGTTTGAACGGTTGGGGCTAGAGACAAGACATTTTCTCTGTAGTAATCTGCACTTGGCTTGTTCTCCTCTACGGCACTGGGAAACACCAGTACAGGGAAGCTCGCTGGTGCTCCCAAATGTTAATTCCAGGTCGTACAGCAGAATATTTAGGAGCATATACAACCAAAATGGTCGCAATTTAGAGCCCTGGGTACAGAGCCCCATGGAGCAGAGCAGGGGAGAGAGAGTTTAACCCCCCCATGGAGCAGAGCAGGGGAGAGAGAGTTTAACCCCCCCATGGAGCAGAGCAGGGGAGAGAGAGTTTAACCCCCCCATGGAGCAGAGCAGGGGAGAGAGAGTTTAACCCCCCCATGGAGCAGAGCAGGGGAGAGAGAGTTTAACCCCCCCATGGAGCAGAGCAGGGGAGAGAGAGTTTAACCCCCCCATGGAGCAGGCATGGTCTGGCTCTGTCTGTCTGTCTGTCTGTCTGTCTGTCTGTCTGTCTGTCTGTCTGTCTGTCTGTCTGTCTGTCTGTCTGTCTGTCTGTCTGTCTGTCTGTCTGTCTGTCTGTCTGTCTGTCTGTCTGTCTGCCTGCCTGCCTGTCTGTCTGTCTGTCTGTCTGTCTGTCTGTCTGTCTGTCTGTCTGTCTGTCTGTCTGCCTGCCTGTCTGTCTGTCTGTCTGTCTGTCTGTCTGTGTGGTGTGTCTTCTCTTGAACCACTACCCTAGTGAGGAGACATTACACACTACACACTACACACTACACACTACACACTACACATTACACACTACCTACTAAACATTACACACTACACATTACCTACTACACATTACACACTACACACTACCTACTACACACTACACACTACACATTACACATCACACACTACACATTACACACTACACATTACACACTACACACTACCTACTACACACTACACACTACACATTACACATCACACACTACACACTACACACTACACATTACACACTACACACTACACATTACACACTACACATTACACACTACACATCACACACTACACATTACACACTACACACTACCTACTAAACATTACACACTACACACTACCTACTACACACTACACACTACACATTACACATCACACACTACACACTACACATTACACACTACACACTACCTACTAAACATTACACACTACACACTACCTACTACACATTACACACTACACACTACACACTACACATTACACACTACACACTACACACTACACATTACACATCACACACTACACATTACACACTACACACTACACACTACACATTACACACTACACATTACACACTACACATTACACATCACACACTACACATTACACACTACACATTACACACTACACATTACACACTACACATCACACACTACACACTACACACTACACATTACACACTACACACTACCTACTACACATTACACACTACACACTACACACTACACACTACCTACTAAACATTACACACTACACACTACCTACTACACACTACACACTACACATTACACATCACACACTACACACTACCTACTAAACATTACACACTACACACTACCTACTACACACTACACACTACACATTACACACTACACATTACACATCACACACTACACACTACACACTACACATTACACACTACACATTACACATCACACACTACACACTACACACTACACATTACACACTACACATTACACATCACACACTACACATTACACACTACACATTACACACTACACATCACACACTACACACTACACACTACACATTACACACTACACACTACCTACTACACATTACACACTACACACTACACACTACACACTACCTACTAAACATTACACACTACACACTACCTACTACACACTACACACTACACATTACACATCACACACTACACACTACCTACTAAACATTACACACTACACACTACCTACTACACACTACACACTACCTACTACACATTACACATTACACACTACACACTACACACTACACATTAAACATTACACACTACACACTACCTACTAAACATTACACACTACACACTACCTACTACACATTACACACTACACACTACACACTACACATTAAACATTACACACTACGCACTACACACTACACATTAAACATTACACACTACACACTACCTACTACACACTACACACTACACATCACACACTACACACTACACATTACACACTACACACTACACACTACACACTAAACATTACACATTACACACTACACACTACACACTAAACATTACACACTACACACTACACACTAAACTATGTTTACAGGGTTAGATCTGTGCTCCTTAACTATGTTAACAGGGTTAGACCTGTGCTCCTAAACTATGTTAACAGGGTTAGACCTGTGCTCCTAAACTATGTTAACAGGGTTAGACCTGTGCTCCTAAACTATGTTAACAGGGTTAGACATGTGCTCCTAAACTCTGTTAACAGGGTTAGACCTGTGCTCCTAAACTATGTTAACAGGGTTAGACCTGTGCTCCTAAACTCTGTTTACAGGGTTAGACCTGTGGTGCTGAGCTATGCAGCATTGCTGACTCTGGCAGGAGAGCAGAAGCCGGAGGTAGTGCGCAGGGCAGTGCTATGCCACCGCTGGGCCGTCTCTGTCTAGGGCCCCCAGGGACCAGGGGCAGTGCTATGCCACCGCTGGGCCGTCTCTGTCTAGGGCCCCAGGGACCAGGGGCAGTGCTATGCCACCGCTGGGCCGTCTCTGTCTAGGGCCCCAGGGACCAGGGGCAGTGCTATGCCACCGCTGGGCCGTCTCTGTCTAGGGCCCCCAGGGACCAGGGGCAGTGCTATGCCACCGCTGGGCCGTCTCTGTCTAGGGCCCCAGGGACCAGGGGCAGTGCTATGCCACCGCTGGGCCGTCTCTGTCTAGGGCCCCAGGGACCAGGGGCAGTGTGCCTTCAAAGAGCTCTCTGTAATCTGAATCAGATCTGCCAGTGTTGCTGCTCGGCACTCATGCTCCACCCCCCAACTCTGCTCCGCTCTCAGGCTCCACCCCCCCCAACTCTGCTCCGCTCTCAGGCTCCACCCCCCCCAACTCTGCTCCGCTCTCAGGCTCCACCCCCCCAACTCTGCTCCGCTCTCAGGCTCCACCCCCTGTTACATAACCCCTTACCCCCTGTTAAACTGACCCCTTTTACACTACCCGCCATTATTGTTGGACCTAACCAACCAAGCTGACACCAGCACTTTTCAAAATAAATCATTCAAATGAACAATATCATGAACCAATCAAAGGACTCATATTTACAACATTGAAAAAAACGAAACAAAATCCCAAAGCCGACTAAATTGCTATCTGACCCTAAACAGAGGATATGAATTGGCTGATTATCTCTACTCTGTCAGAGATACGAAGCAGAGACAGATCCTTACCAAGTACAGGCTGAGTGACCACCAATTGGCAATAGAAACCGGCAGACATAAAAAGACATGGCTACCCAAAGAGGAGCGTATATGTGGTCACTGCACGACAGGGGAGGTAGAAACAGAAATGCACTTTCTTCTTTACTGTGATAAATATTCCTCACAAAGAGATTCATTATTCACAGAAATGACTACATTTATTCCAAATTTTAACTTATTAAATCCAGAGGAAAAACTAATGGGCGAAGGAGCAATGGCTCCTCTTGCAGCCAAATATATATTTGCCTGCCATAGCCTGAGGGACACTGGATAATAACATCTGCATAGTAAACAGTAACTTACTTAGTATTATTATTATAACTATTATTGTTGTGATTATTATTCTAAATAGTAGTGGTACGGGTAGTAGGGGTGATGGTAATGATATCAGTTTAATGATGGTGGTGGTAGTAGTAGTAGTAATGATGATGGTAGTAGGGGTGATGGTAATGATATCAGTTTAATGATGATGGTAGTAGGGGTGATGGTAATGATAGCAGTTTAATGATGGTGGTAGTAGTAGTAGTAATGATGATGGTAGTAGGGGTGATGGTAATGATATCAGTTTAATGATGGTGGTAGTAGTAGTAGTAATGATGATGGTAGTAGGGGTGATGGTAATGATATCAGTTTAATGATGGTGGTGGTAGTAGTAGTAGTAATGATGATGGTAGTAGGGGTGATGGTAATGATGGCAGTTTAATGATGGTGGTGGTAGTAGTGGTAGTAATGATGATGGTAGTAGGGGTGATGGTAATGATATCAGTTTAATGATGGTGGTAGTAGTAGTAGTAGTAATGATGATGGTAGTAGGGGTGATGGTAATGATAGCAGTTTAATGATGATGGTAGTAGGGGTGATGGTAATGATATCAGTTTAATGATGGTGGTAGTTGTAGTAGTAATGATGATGGTAGTAGGGGTGATGGTAATGATAGCAGTTTAATGATGGTGGTGGTAGTAGTAGTAGTAGTAATGATGATGGTAGTAGGGGTGATGGTAATGATATCAGTTTAATGATGGTGGTGGTGGTAGTAGTAGTAGTAATGATGATGGTAGTAGGGGTGATGGTAATGATATCAGTTTAATGATGGTGGTGGTGGTAGTAGTAGTAATGATGATGGTAGTAGGGGTGATGGTAATGATAGCAGTTTAGTGATGGTGGTGGTAGTAGTAGTAGTAATGATGATGGTAGTAGGGGTGATGGTAATGATATCAGTTTAATGATGGTGGTGGTAGTAGTAGTAGTAATGATGATGGTAGTAGGGGTGATGGTAATGATATCAGTTTAATGATGGTGGTGGTGGTAGTAGTAGTAATGATGATGGTAGTAGGGGTGATGGTAATGATAGCAGTTTAGTGATGGTGGTGGTAGTAGTAGTAGTAATGATGATGGTAGTAGGGGTGATGGTAATGATATCAGTTTAATGATGGTGGTGGTAGTAGTAGTAGTAATGATGATGGTAGTAGGGGTGATGGTAATGATATCAGTTTAATGATGGTGGTGGTAGTAGTAGTAGTAATGATGATGGTAGTAGGGGTGATGGTAATGATATCAGTTTAATGATGGTGGTGGTAGTAGTAGTAGTAATGATGATGGTAGTAGGGGTGATGGTAATGATATCAGTTTAATGATGGTGGTGGTAGTAGTAATGATGATGGTAGTAGGGGTGATGGTAATGATATCAGTTTAATGATGGTGGTAGTAGTAGTAGTAGTAATGATGATGGTAGTAGGGGTGATGGTAATGATAGCAGTTTAATGATGGTGGTAGTAGTAGTAGTAGTAATGATGATGGTAGTAGGGGTGATGGTAATGATAGCAGTTTAATGATGGTGGTAGTAGTAGTAGTAGTAATGATGATGGTAGTAGGGGTGATGGTAATGATAGCAGTTTAATGATGGTGGTAGTAGTAGTAGTAGTAATGATGATGGTAGTAGGGGTGATGGTAATGATAGCAGTTTAATGATGGTGGTAGTAGTAGTAGTAGTAATGATGATGGTAGTAGGGGTGGTGGTAATGATAGCAGTTTAATGATGGTGGTGGTAGTAGTAGTAGTAGTAGTAATGATGATGGTAGTAGGGGTGATGGTAATGATAGCAGTTTAATGATGGTGGTGGTAGTAGTAGTAGTAATGATGATGGTAGTTGTAGTACTGATGTAATGGTGAGGATGACAGTTAGTTAGTTAGTTAGTTAGTTATAGTTTCATTTTCCGTATTTAGCCTTTTATATTTATTATATTTCTACTATTGACTGTTACCATTATTATTATTATTATTATTAATATATTTATTAATTTATTATTTACTACCATTTTATATTATTATTTTTTATTTTATTTGTTATGTTATTATAATGTTTATTGTATACATTGTTGCTTTGGCAATATTGACGCAATGTTTTTCATGCCAATAAGCAGCTTGATTTTGAATTTGCCAGAGAGAGACAGCGAGAGAGTTTCCACAAAATGAGGTGGAAACTGAGCTGCACTTCCTAACCTCCTGCCAAATGTATGACCATATTAGAGACACATATTTCCCTCAGATTACACAGATCCACAAATAATTTGAAAACAAACCCAATTTTGATAAACTCCCTTATCTACTGGGTGAAAAACACCAGTGTGCCATCACAGCAGCAAGATTTTTAACCTGTTGCCACAAGAAAAGGGCAACCAGTGAAGAACAAACACCATTGTAAATACAACCCATATTTACTTCTGAGTGTAATGTTTACTGTTAATATTTATTGTTTATTTCACTTTTGTTTACTATCTACTTCACTTGCTTTGGCAATGTTAACATACGTTTCCCATGCCAATAAGGCCCTTACATTGAATTGAATTGAATTGAGAGAGAGAGAGAGACAGAGAGAGAGAGAGAAAGAGAGAGAGAGAGAGAGAGAGAGAGAGAGAGAGAGAGAGAGAGAGAGAGAGAGAGAGAGAGAGAGAGAGAGAGAGAGAGAGAGAGAGAGAGAGAGAGAGAGAGAGAGAGAGAGAGAGAGAGAGAGAGAGAGAGAAAGAAGAAAAAAGAAAGAAAGAAAGAAAGAAAGAAAGAAAGAAAGAAAGAAAGAAAGAAAGAAAGAAAGAAAGAAAGAAAGAAAGAAAGAAAGAAAGAAAGAGAGAGAGAGAGAGAGAGAGAGAGAGAGAGAGAGAGAGAGAGAGAGAGAGAGGGGGAACATTAGTAAACCCTTTAGAGCATGTGAAGGCTGGCAATATATTATTAATACTCCCTGCTGTTGTCAGAGAGGGACTCACCGGCTAGCGAAGAGAACCCAGCTGACACACGCACTGCCACCTTAAAAGGGAAATCTTCACCAGTCCTCTTCTTTCTTTCTCACTGCTTCTTTACCCCTTCTGTCTCCCCTCTCTCTCTCTCCCGTCTCCACTCTCTCTTTCTCTACTCTATTTCTCTACTCAATTAAATTCAAATGGCTTTATTGGCATGGGAAACATACACTGGTCCCCCCTTTGCTGCTATAACAGCCTCCACTCTTATGGGAAGGCTTTCCACTAGATGTTGGAACATTGCTGCGGGGACTTGCTTCCATTCAGCACGGTGGCATTGTCATGCTGAAACAGCTGTTGCCATAAAGTTGGAAGCACAGAATCGTCTAGAACGTCATTGTATGCTGTAGCGTTAAGATTTCCCTTTACTGGAACTAAGGAGCCTGAACCATGAAAAACAGCCCCAGACCATTATTCCTCCTCCACCAAACTTTACAGTTGGCACTATGCAATGGGGCAGGTAGCGTTCTCCTGGCATCCGCCAAACCCAGATTCATCTGTTGGACTGCCAGATGAATAATGGCGCTGGAGGGAATGGCTGACATTTTACGGGCTCCTATCCAACTGTGCTACATTGACCCCCCCTTGTTTTTACACTGCTGCTACTCACTGTTTATTATCTGTGCATAGTCACTTTACCTCAACTAACCTGTACCCCCGCACATTGACCTGGTACCGGTTCCCCCTGTATATAGCCTCGCTATTGTTGTCATTTTGTGTTACTTTTTATTTTATTTTTTACTTCAGTTTATTTAGTGAATATTTTCTTAACTCTATTTCTTGAACTGCATTGTTGGTTAAGGGCTTGTAAGTAAGAATTTCACAGTAAGGTCTACACCTGTTGTATTCGGCACAAAATGTGATTTGATTTGATTTGAGATGCTGAAGCGTGATTCATCACTCCAGAGAACACATATCCACTGCATCCAATGGCGGCGAGCCAAGTGATCTTAGGCTTGTGTGCAGTTGCTCGGCCATGGAAACCCATTTCACGAAGCTCCCAACGAACAGTTCTTGTGCTGACGTTGCTTCCAGAGGCAGTTTGGAACTCTGTAGTGAGTGTTGCAACCGAGGGCATTCGATTTTTACGCGCTACGCACTTCAGCACTCGGCGGTCCCGTTCTGTGAGCTTGTGTGGCCTACCACTTCAGCACTCGGCGGTCCAGTTCTGTGAGCTTGTGTGGCCTACCACTTCAGCACTCGGCGGTCCAGTTCTGTGAGCTTGTGTGGCCTACCACTTCAGCACTCGGCGGTCCAGTTCTGTGAGCTTGTGTGGCCTACCACTTCAGCACTCGGCGGTCCCGTTCTGTGAGCTTGTGTGGCCTACCACTTCAGCACTCGGCGGTCCCGTTCTGTGAGCTTGTGTGGCCTACCACTTCAGCACTCGGCGGTCCCGTTCTGTGAGCTTGTGTGGCCTACCACTTCAGCACTCGGCGGTCCAGTTCTGTGAGCTTGTGTGGCCTACCACTTCAGCACTCGGCGGTCCAGTTCTGTGAGCTTGTGTGGCCTACCACTTCAGCACTCGGCGGTCCAGTTCTGTGAGCTTGTGTGGCCTACCACTTCGCGGCTGAGCCGTTGTTGCACAATAACAGCCCTTACAGTTGACCGGGGCAGTTGACCGGGACAGTTGACCGGGGCAGCTCTAGCAGGGCAGAAATTTGACAAACTGACTTGTTGGAAAGGTGGCATCCTATGAGGGTGCCACGTTGAAAGTCACTGAGCTCTTCAGTAAGGCCATTCGACTGCCAATGGTTGTCTATGGAGATTGCATGGCTGCTCAATTTTATACACCTGTCAGCAACGGGTGTGGCTGAAATAGCAGAATCCACTAATTTGAAGGGGTGTCCACATACTTTTGTATATATAGTGTATCTAGTTTATGTGTGAAACTAAATTCATAATGGATATTCATAGTGCTATTAATCAGGAAGTAACTCTGATACCTTCAAAGGACCAACAAACAGTCCACTATGACTAACATGCTCTCCTCTCTCTCCTGTCCAATCAGAAGGCCCGTACTGGACCAGACCGGACCGCATGGAGAAGAAGCTCCTTGCTATCCCAGCAGCCAATACCGTCAAGTTCCGCTGCGCTGCCGCCGGAAACCCCACACCCTCCATCCATTGGCTGAAGAATGGGAAGGAGTTTAAGGGTGAGCAGAGGATGGGCGGGATCAAGGTGAGTCAGACAGCCAATCAGACATTAGTAGTCAGAAGTTAGTCAACAGAGGTATACACTATACAGAGTTCTAACCAAGGAAACGTCCCAAATAGCACCCTATTCCCTATATAGTGCACTACTTTAGACCAGAGAATGGTACCCTATTCCCTATATAGTGCACTACTTTAGACCAGAGAATGGCACCCTATTCCCTATATAGTGCACTACTTTAGACCAGAGAATGGCACCCTATTCCCTATATAGTGCACTACTTTAGACCAGAGAATGGCACCCTATTCCCTATATAGTGCACTACTTTAGACCAGAGAATGGCACCCTATTCCCTATATAGTGCACTACTTTAGACCAGAGAATGGCACCCTATTCCCTATGTAGTGCACTACTTTAGACCAGAGAATGGTACCCTATTCCCTATATAGTGCACTACTTTAGACCAGAGAATGGCACCCTATTCCCTATATAGTGCACTACTTTAGACCAGAGAATGGCACCCTATTCCCTATATAGTGCACTACTTTAGACCAGAGAATGGCACCCTATTCCCTATATAGTGCACAATTTTAGACCAGAGAATGGTACCCTGTTCCCTATATAGTGCACTACTTTAGACCAGAGAATGGCACCCTATTCCCTATATAGTGCACTACTTTAGACCAGAGAATGGCACCCTATTCCCTATATAGTGCACTACTTTAGACCAGAGAATGGCACCCTATTCCCTATATAGTGCACTACTTTAGACCAGAGAATGGCACCCTATTCCCATATAGTGCACTACTTTAGACCAGAGAATGGCACCCTATTCCCTATATAGTGCACTACTTTAGACCAGAGAATGGCACCCTATTCCCTATATAGTGCACTACTTTAGACCAGAGAATGGCACCCTATTCCCTATATAGTGCACTACTTTAGACCAGAGAATGGCACCCTATTCCCTATATAGTGCACTACTTTAGACCAGAGAATGGCACCCTATTCCCTATATAGTGCACTACTTTAGACCAGAGAATGGCACCCTATTCCCTATATAGTGCACTACTTTAGACCAGAGAATGGCACCCTATTCCCTATATAGTGCACTACTTTAGACCAGAGAATGGCACCCTATTCCCTATGTAGTGCACTACTTTAGACCAGAGAATGGTACCCTATTCCCTATATAGTGCACTACTTTAGACCAGAGAATGGCACCCTATTCCCTATATAGTGCACTACTTTAGACCAGAGAATGGCACCCTATTCCCTATATAGTGCACTACTTTAGACCAGAGAATGGCACCCTATTCCCTATATAGTGCACAATTTTAGACCAGAGAATGGTACCCTGTTCCCTATATAGTGCACTACTTTAGACCAGAGAATGGCACCCTATTCCCTATATAGTGCACTACTTTAGACCAGAGAATGGCACCCTATTCCCTATATAGTGCACTACTTTAGACCAGAGAATGGCACCCTATTCCCTATATAGTGCACTACTTTAGACCAGAGAATGGCACCCTATTCCCTATATAGTGCACTACTTTAGACCAGAGAATGGCACCCTATTCCCTATATAGTGCACTACTTTAGACCAGAGAATGGCACCCTATTCCCTATAGTGCACTACTTTAGACCAGAGAATGGCACCCTATTCCCTATATAGTGCACTACTTTAGACCAGAGAATGGCACCCTATTCCCTATATAGTGCACTACTTTAGACCAGAGAATGGCACCCTATTCCCTATCTAGTGCACTACTTTAGACCAGAGAATGGCACCCTATTCCCTATATAGTGCACTACTTTAGACCAGAGAATAGACCAAAAGTGTGGACTATATAAGGAATAGGGTGCCCTTTAGGATGCAAGGTTAACTTCCTACTATGTGGTGTTTGATATATAACGGTTTGAATAAGCAACCTGCATACACATTGTTTGAAGGACAATAGTACAAAAATATAAACGCAACATGTAAAGTGTTGGTCCCATGTTTAATGAGCTGAAATATAAGATCCCAGAAATGTTCCATATGCACAAAAGCTTATTTGTCTAAAATGTTGTGCACAAATTTGTTTACATCCCTATTAGTGAGAATTTCTCCTTTACCAAGATAATCCATCCACCTGACAGGTGTGGCATATCAAGAAGCTGATTAAACAGCATGATTATTACACAGGTGCACCTTGTGCTGGGGACAATAAAAGGCCACTCTAAAATTTGCAGTTTTGCCAAACAACACAATGCCACAGATGTCTCAAGTTTTTGTGGGGGGAGTGAAGGTGTATATGTGGGGGGAGTGAGGGTGTATATGTGGGGGGAGTGAGGGTATATATGTGGGGGGAGTGAGGGTGTATATGTGGGGGGAGTGAGGGTGTATATGTGGGGGGAGTGAGGGTATATATGTGGGGGGAGTGAAGGTATATATGTGGGGGGAGTGAAGGTATATATGTGGGGGGAGTGAAGGTATATATGTGGGGGAGTGAAGGTATATATGTGGGGGAGTGAGGGTATATATGTGGGGGGAGTGAAGGTGTATATGTGGGGGGGGAGTGAAGGTATATATGTGGGGGAGTGAGGGTATATATGTGGGGGGAGTGAAGGTGTATATGTGGGGGGAGTGAGGGTGTATATGTGGGGGAGTGAAGGTATATATGTGGGGGGAGTGAAGGTATATATGTGGGGGAGTGAAGGTATATATGTGGGGGGAGTGAGGGTATATATGTGGGGGGAGTGAAGGTGTATATGTGGGGGGAGTGAGGGTGTATATGTGGGGGGAGTGAGGGTGTATATGTGTGGGGAGTGAGGGTGTATATGTGGGGGGAGTGAGGGTGTATATGTGGGGGGAGTGAGGGTGTATATGTGGGGGGAGTGAGGGTGTATATGTGGGGGGAGTGAGGGTGTATATGTGGGGGGAGTGAAGGTGTATATGTGGGGGGAGTGAAGGTATATATGTGGGGGGAGTGAGGGTATATATGTGGGGGGAGTGAAGGTATATATGTGGGGGGAGTGAAGGTATATATGTGGGGGAGTGAGGGTGTATATGTGGGGGGAGTGAAGGTATATATGTGGGGGGAGTGAAGGTATATGTGTGGGGAGTGAGGGTATATATGTGGGGGAGTGAAGGTATATATGTGGGGGAGTGAGGGTGTATATGTGGGGGGAGTGAAGGTATATATGTGGGGGGAGTGAAGGTATATATGTGGGGGGAGTGAGGGTATATATGTGGGGGGAGTGAAGGTATATATGTGGGGGGAGTGAAGGTATATATGTGGGGGGAGTGAGGGTGTATATGTGGGGGGAGTGAGGGTGTATATGTGGGGGGAGTGAGGGTGTATATGTGGGGGGAGTGAGGGTGTATATGTGGGGGAGTGAGGGTGTATATGTGGGGGGAGTGAAGGTATATATGTGGGGGAGTGAAGGTATATATGTGGGGGAGTGAAGGTGTATATGTGGGGGAGTGAAGGTATATATGTGGGGGGAGTGAGGGTGTATATGTGGGGGGAGTGAAGGTATATATGTGGGGGGAGTGAAGGTATATATGTGGGGGGAGTGAGGGTGTATATGTGGGGGGAGTGAGGGTGTATATGTGGGGGGAGTGGGGGTGTATATGTGGGGGGGAGTGAGGGTGTATATGTGGGGGGAGTGAGGGTGTATATGTGGGGGGAGTGGGGGGTGTATATGTGGGGGAGTGAGGGTGTATATGTGGGGGGAGTGAGGGTGTATATGTGGGGGGAGTGAAGGTATATATGTGGGGGGAGTGAAGGTATATATGTGGGGGGAGTGAGGGTGTATATGTGGGGGGAGTGAGGGTGTATATGTGGGGGGAGTGAAGGTATATATGCGGGGGGAGTGAAGGTATATATGTGGGGGGAGTGAAGGTATATATGTGGGGGGAGTGAAGGTATATATATGGGGGGAGAGAGGGTGTATATGTGGGGGGAGTGAAGGTATATATGTGGGGGGAGTGAGGTATATATGTGGGGGGAGTGAAGTTATATATGTGGGGGGAGTGAAGGTATATATGTGGGGGGAGTGAAGGTATATATGTGGGGGGAGTGAAGGTATATATGTGGGGGGAGTGAAGGTATATATGTGGGGGGAGTGAAGGTGTGTTGGAAAAGTGTGATGAAATGAAAGTGGTTGAAAATGTCAAAACCAATGTGTCAAAACCAATGTGTCAAAACCCATGTGTCAAAACCCATGTGTCAAAACCCATGTGCGAGCAGGACAGGAGCAGCAGGAGAGTGAGAGGTTCTTCACTTTTGTGCAGACATGGGATATACAGTGCATTCGGAAAGTATTCAGACCCCTTCACTTTTTCCACATTTTGTTACGTTACTGCCTAATTCTAAAATAGATTAAATAAATAAAAATCCTCATCAATCTACACACAATACCCCATAATGACAAAGCGAAAACATGTTTTTAGAAAAAACAGAAATACCTTATTTACATAAGTATTCAGACCCTTTGCTATGAGACTCTAAATTGAGCTCAGGTGCATCCTGTTTCCATTAAATCATCCATGAGATGTTTCTTGAACTTGGAATCCACCTGTGGTAAATTCAATTGATTGGGCATGATTTGGAAAGACACACACCTGTCTATATAAGATCCCATAGTTGACAGCGCATGTCAGAGCAAAAACCAAGCCATGAGGTCGAAGGAATTGTCCGTAGAGCTCCGAGACAGGATTGTGTCGAGGCACAGATCTAGGGAAGGGTACCAAAAAATGTCTGCAGCATTGAAGGTCCCCAAGAACACAGTGGCCTCCATCATTGTTAAATGGATGAATTTTGGAACCACCAAGACTCTTCCTAGAGCTGGCTGCCCGGCCAAAGAACCAATAACCCGATGGTCACTCTGACAGAGCTCCAGAGTTCCTCTGTGGAGATGGGAGAACCTTCCAGAAGGACAACCATCTCTGCAGCACTCCACCAATCAGGCCTTTATGGTAGAGTGGCCAGACGGAAGCCACTCCTCAGTAAAAGGCACATGACAGCCCGCTTGGAGTTTGCCAAAAGGCACCTAAAGACTCTCAGACCATGAGAAACAAGATTCTCTGGTCTGATGAAACCAAGATTGAACTCTTTGACCTGAATGCCAAGCGTCACGTCTGGAGGAAGCCTGGCACCATCCCTACGGTGAAGCATGGTGGTGGCAGCATCATGTCGGGATGTTTTTCAGCGCCAGGGACTGGGAGACTAGTCAGGATAGAGGGAAAGATTAACGGAGCAAAGTACAGAGAGATCCTTGATGAAAACCTGCTCCAGAGCGCTCAGGACCTCAGAATGGGGCGAAGGTTCACCTTCCAACAGGACAACGACCCTAAGCACACAGCCAAGACAACGCAGGAGTGGCTTCAAGACAAGTCTCTGAATGTCCTTGAGTGGCCCAGCCAGAACCCGGACTTGAACCTGATCTGACATCTCTGGAGATACCTGAAAATAGCTGTGCAGCGACGCTCCCCATCCAACCTGACAGAGCTTGAGAGGATCTGCAGAGAAGAATGGGAGAAACTCCCCAAATACAGGTGTGCCAAGCTTGTAGCGTCATACCCAAGAAGACGCAAGACTGTAATCGCTGCCAAAGGTGCTTCAACAAAGTACTGAGTAAATGGTCTGAATACTATTGTGATGTCACGAGAGGCTGTGTCCTGGAGGGACGTTACATCCCCCTGAGGTGGCTGCAAACCCAGACAGCTATGGCTCCATCTGCTGGTATGGTCGGGAACTCCAACCCTCTATGGCCAATCTTCCCACGCAGCTGAAACCAATCAGGGGCTGATGGGCTGGAGTTGTTTTGAAGGGAAGAGACACGGTCTGGAGTGTGGGGTCTGGGAAGAAGAGAATTGTGTTATAATTTCGTTAGTTGCCGAAGACGGTTAATAAAATCCTTGTTTTGGTTGAACCTGGTCTCCCTGCACTACTTGGGCAATCCCGATGAAAGCTGTGTAGCCTCTCGTGACATCACAGATGGTGGAGAATACGGGCACGCTCAAGCGGTAATAGTGCATGTCAGAGGAGGATACCGAAGGTTTGATCACCCAGTTTTCCAAGCTGGCCGTAGGCTCCCCGCCGACTGAAATGGAGGACATATTGAAAGCCCTTGTTGCTGGCCAGCAAGCCCAGATGCAAACAAACGTGGCTCTCTTGGAGGAGCAAAAGAAAGCCAACCTTCTGAAGGCAGAGGAATTGCAGTTGCAGAGACAGAGGGTGGTCCAAAATACCCGCCCAATAAAGGCAAGTGACTTTATATCTAAGATGGGAGCTACCGATGACATTGAGGCATACCTGCATGCATTTGAGGCCACGGCCACTAGGGAAGCCTGGCCCAAGCAACAGTGGGTTGGTCTGTTAGCCCCCTTTCTAACCGGGGAAGCGCTGAATGCTGTCCGGGACCTGGGCCCTGACCAGGTTACTGACTATGATGCCCCTGAAGTCTGAGATCCTCAGCAGATATGGACTCACAAAGTTTGGTATGGCCCAGCGCTTTCACAGCTGGACCTTCCCTACGAGACCAACCTCCTCGGGCGCAGATGCATGAACTTGTCCGAATCGCAAGGAAATGGCTGGATCCGCAGAGGAATACAGCAGCGGCGGTGGTGGAGGCCGTTGTGGTGGATCGTTACCTACGCGCCCTGCCTTATGAGGCAAAACGGTTCATCAGTCAACAGGCCTTGACCACGGCTGATCTGACCGTGGAAGCTGTGGAAAAGTACCAGGCCACAGCGGAGATGCTGAATGCTTCCCGAAAAGACCCCAGGAGTGCGGCCCCACCACAAATGAAAAGAACCCGTCCACAGGACCCCAAGGTCTCGAACCCAGCCACGTCAGGACTTATCCCGGCTCCAGGGGGAGCCAGAAACCAGGCGGGTCCAAGAAGAGTACACCAGGAGGGGGAAACTCGACAGTGTTACCGGTGTGGGGAGATGGGACATATCTCCTGGCAGTGTGGGAAACCAGCCGATGAACCTATGCCCACTGCGGAGTCCTCCAGCTCAGCACCCACACACCGTTTTGCCTCGCTCTTGGGAGTCGTAGATGGCGGCCCAGATCGACCCCCACCTGGCCGGTAACTGTGAATCACCATGATGTGGAGGCCTTACTGGATTCTGGTAGCCGGGCCACCCTGGTGCGTAAGGATTTGGTGGGCCCAACGTGTCTGACCCCGGGGAAAGTCCTCCCAGTTTCCTGTGTCCATGGGGACACCAGAGAATACCCCATTACTGAACTTACAATGACCAGCACACGGGGAACCATACACCCGACGGCGGGGGTGGTTGATTCCCTCCCCGTCCCTGTCCTAATTGGACGAGACTGCCCAGCCTTTTACCCACTCTGGAGAGAGTCTCAGGAGAGGATAACCCGAGTACCTCGGAAACGGAGAGGCAAGACTCATGCTGGGAAGGCTCCGGTGCAATCCTCCGAATTACTCACTCCCGCCCGGGCTCTGATAGGGATGGCAGGTGCCCAGACCGACACAGAGACGGAGCTACAGAATCTGGACAAAGAACTGTCTGGTCTGAAGGGGACCGCTGAGAGGTATTGTTTGTTAAAGCAACAGTTAGACATGAAGACAGAAGAGTTAGATATCCTCCAGGCTAAACTCCAACAGAGCTCCTTCCCTAAGCAACAGGAGGAGCTGGAGAGGCTGCGCAGGACCATCGAGGAGTGTGAGGAGACCCTGCGCAGTAGTAAGGAGGTCCAGAAGAAGGCAGAGGAGAAGTACAAGGTGTTGGAGAACAAGATGAAGAATGCGGAGGCAGAGAGAGAGAAGGAACTGAAAGCTGCTCAACAGAAGCTAAACTCTGCTAAAACCAAGGCTGATGCGTTCAGTAAGAAACTCAAGGAGAGACAACAGGAGGCTGAGTCCCTGGTCCTAGAGGTGGAGGAGTTGAAGAGAGAGCAGGCTGGCAAGCACCACGGCAATGCGGACGCCCTCTCCCGGCGTGATGCCTTCTTCGCTGCCTTTACCCCGACGAGGACGTCGGTCCCGAGGAGGGGGATGTGTGATGTCACGAGAGGCTGTGTCCTGGAGGGACGTTACATCCCCCTGAGGTGGCTGCAAACCCAGACAGCTATGGCTCCATCTGCTGGTATGGTCGGGAACTCCAACCCTCTATGGCCAATCTTCCCACGCAGCTGAAACCAATCAGGGGCTGATGGGCTGGAGTTGTTTTGAAGGGAAGAGACACGGTCTGGAGTGTGGGGTCTGGGAAGAAGAGAATTGTGTTATAATTTCGTTAGTTGCCGAAGACGGTTAATAAAATCCTTGTTTTGGTTGAACCTGGTCTCCCTGCACTACTTGGGCAATCCCGATGAAAGCTGTGTAGCCTCTCGTGACATCACACTATGTAAATGTGATATTTCGGTTTTTGATTTTTAATAAATTAGCAAATATTTATATTTTACCAAGAAGGAGAGTGAGGAAAATAATCCTGCAGAAACAGTAAATGTGAATTATGTGGATTATAATCAAGGGAAAATGTTTGTAGGAGTTGATACATTTTTTGTTAGGGAAAATCAAGTATGACATTTTAAAGTGGAAATTACTAACTTTAGAAGCCTTTTTAAACCTCAAATACACTACAACCCATGTCTCCATCCCCTTCTGGTGGCTCAATAGATTTAGAAGGCCATTGTCAGGTTGTCACTGCCCCACCCTCACCCAGCCACTGGCAGATGAACTCATCACAGGCAGATGTCAGGTGGAGGGGGCAGAGGGGGCAGAGAGAGGGCAGGGAGAGGGCAGGGAGGGGGCAGAGAGAGGGGGCAGAGAGAGGGCAGAGAGGGGGGCAGAGAGGGGGGCAGAGAGAGGGCAGAGAGAGGGCAGGGAGGGGGCAGAGAGGGGGCAGAGAGAGGGCAGAGAGAGGGCAGGGAGGGGGCAGAGAGAGGGCAGAGAGAGGGCAGAGAGAGGGCAGAGAGAGGGCAGAGAGGGGGCAGAGAGAGGGCAGAGAGAGGGCAGAGAGAGGGCAGGGAGGGGGCAGAGAGAGGGCAGGGAGGGGGCAGAGAGAGGGCAGAGAGAGGGCAGAGAGAGGGCAGAGAGAGGGCAGAGAGAGGGCAGAAAGAGGGCAGAGAGAGGGCAGAGAGGGGGCAGAGAGAGGGCAGGGAGGGGGCAGAGAGAGGGCAGAGAGGGGGCAGAGAGAGGGCAGGGAGAGGGCAGAGAGAGGGCAGGGAGGGCAGAGAGGAGGCAGAGAGGGGGCAGAGAGAGGGCAGGGAGGGGGCAGAGAGAGGGCAGAGAGGGGGCAGAGAGAGGGCAGAGAGGGGGCAGGGAGGGGGCAGAGAGAGGGCAGAGAGAGGGCAGAGAGGGGGCAGAGAGAGGGCAGAGAGGGGGCAGAGAGAGGGCAGGGAGGGGGGCAGAGAGAGGGCAGAGAGGGGGCAGAGAGCAAGAGGCAGAGAGGAGGCAGAGAGAGGGGGCAGAGAGGGGGGCAGAGAGAGGGCAGAGAGAGGGCAGAGAGAGGGCAGAGAGAGGGCAGAGAGAGGGCAGAGAGAGGGCAGAGAGAGGGCAGAGAGGGGGCAGAGAGAGGGCAGAGAGGGGGCAGGGAGAGGGCAGGGAGGGGGCAGAGAGAGGGCAGAGAGAGGGCAGAGAGAGGGCAGAGAGGGGGCAGAGAGAGGGCAGAGAGAGGGCAGAGAGAGGGCAGAGAGGGGGCAGAGAGAGGGCAGAGAGAGGGCAGAGAGAGGGCAGAGAGAGGGCAGAGAGAGGGCAGAGAGGGGGCAGAGAGAGGGCAGAGAGGGGGCAGGGAGGGGGCAGAGAGAGGGCAGAGAGAGGGCAGAGAGAGGGCAGAGAGAGGGCAGAGAGAGGGCAGAGAGAGGGCAGAGAGAGGGCAGAGAGGGGGCAGAGAGAGGGCAGGGAGGGGGCAGAGAGAGGGCAGAGAGGGGGCAGAGAGAGGGCAGAGAGGGGGCAGAGAGGGGGCAGGGAGGGGGCAGAGAGAGGGCAGGGAGAGGGCAGAGAGAGGGCAGAGAGAGGGCAGAGAGAGGGCAGAGAGGGGGCAGAGAGAGGGCAGAGAGAGGGCAGAGAGAGGGCAGAGAGAGGGCAGAGAGAGGGCAGAGAGAGGGCAGAGAGAGGGCAGAGAGGGGGCAGAGAGAGGGCAGAGAGAGGGCAGAGAGAGGGCAGAGAGAGGGCAGAGAGAGGGCAGAGAGGGGGCAGAGAGAGGGCAGGGAGGGGGCAGAGAGAGGGCAGAGAGGGGGCAGAGAGAGGGCAGAGAGAGGGCAGCTGACGTGTAGCAGCTCTGGGCTGGGGGGAATAGAGGTCAGGCTAACAGAGGGAACACATGGAAGAGGTTCATTATCTTAATAATCAATGGTACATATCTTAATAATCACTAAATACATTTTAGTCATTTAGCAGACACTCTTATCCAGAGCGACTTACAGTTAGTGAGTGCATACATTATTTAATTTTTTTATTTTTCATACTGGCCCCCCGTGGGAATCAAACCCACAACCCTGGCATTGCAAACGCCATGCTCTACCAACTGAGCTACATCCCTGCCGGCCATTCCCTCCCCTACCCTGGACGAATTGTGCGCCGCCCCACGGGTCTCCAGGTCGCGGCCGGCTACGACAGAGCCTGGATTCAAACCAGGATCTCTAGTGGCACAGCTAGCACTGCGATGCAGTGCCTTAGACCACTGCGCCACTCGGGAGATATATATCATTATAGTCAATGGTAGATATCTTAATCACTAAATAGTCACTGGTAGATGTGTTAATAATAACTAAAAAGTCACTGGTAGATATCTTATTATATACTGGGTGGTTCGAGCCCTGAATGCTGATTGGCAGATAGGCGTTGTGTATCAGACCGTATACCATGGGTATGACAAAACATGTATTTTTACATTGGTAACCAGTTTATAATAGCAATAAGGCACCTCGCGTTGCGTCGTGCGAAAGAACATCCGTTAGCCGTGGTATATTGGTCATACACCACTCCCCCTCGTGCCTTATTGCTTAAATAATCACTCAAATGTAAATAGTCACTGGTAGTTTTTTATTTTTTAGGGGGTAGATCAGCTTTAATATTGCAGATAGATTGTGGCTTCCATCAATGTAATTGTCTGCATCATTTCCAATCCCCCATATATACAGTGAGGGAAAAAAGTATTTGATCCCCTGCTGATTTTGTACGTTTGCCCACTGACAAAGAAATGATCAGTCTATAATTTTAATGGTAGGTTTATTTGAACAGTGAGAGACAGAATAACAACAAAAAAATCCAGAAAAACGCATGTCAAAAATGTTATAAATTGATTTGCATTTTAATGAGGGAAAATCAGTATTTGACCCCCTCTCAATCAGAAAGATTTCTGGTTCCCAGGAGTCTTTTATACAGGTAACGAGCTGAGATTAGGAGCACACTCTTAAAGGGAGTGCTCCTAATCTCAGCTTGTTACCTGTATAAAAGACACCTGTCCACAGAAGCAATCAATCAATCAGATTCCAAACTCTCCACCATGGCCAAGACCAAAGAGCTCTCCAAGGATGTCAGGAACAAGATTGTAGACCTACAGAAGGCTGGAATGGGCTACAAGACCATCGCCAAGCTGCTTGGTGAGAAGGTGACAACAGTTACTTCCCCTTCCGGGATGGCTACAAGGCCCTCCCCCGCCCTCTCTTCGGCAAATCAGATCAGATCACGACTCCATTTTGCTCCTCCCTTACTATAGGCAAAAAGTCAAACAGGAAGTACCCGTGCTAAGGTCTATTCAAAGCTGGTCTGACCAATCGGAATCCATGCTTCAAGATTGTTTGGATCACACGGACTGGGATATGTTCTGGGAGCCTCTGAGAATAACATTGACGTATACACGGACACGGTGACTGAGTTCATCAGGAAGTGTATAGGGGATGTTGTTCCCACGGTGACTATTAAAACCTACCCTAACCAGAAACCGTGGATAGACGGCAGCATTCACACAAAACTGAAAGCGTGAACCACCGCATTTAACCATGGCAAGGTGACTGGGAATATGGTCAAATACAGACAGTGTAGTTATTCCCTCCTTAAGACAAACAGGCAAAACGTCAGTACAGAGACAAAGTGGAGTCACAAATTAACGGCTCAGACACGAGACGTATGTGGCAGGGTCTACAGACAATCACGGATTACAAAGGGAAAACCAGCCACGTCGTGGATTCCGACGTCTTGCTCCCGGGCAAGCTAAACACCTTCTTCGCCCGCTTTGAGGATAACACAGTGCCACTGACGCGGCCCGCTCCCAAGGACTGTGGGCTCTCGTTCTCCGTGGCCAACGTGAGTAAGACATTTAAGCGTGTTAACCCTCTCAAGGCTGCCAGCCCAGACGGCATCCCTAACCGTGTCCTCAGAGCATGCGCAGACCAGCTGGCTGGAGTGTTTACGGACATATTCAATCTCTCCATATCCCAGTCTGCCGTCCCCACTTGCTTCAAGATGCCCACCATCAAAGGTAACTGAACTAAATGACTATCGCCCCGTAGCACTCACCTCTGTCATCATGAAGTGCTTTGAGAGGCTAGTTAAGGATCATATCACCTCTACCTTACCTGACACCCTAGACCCACTTCAATTTTCATACCGCCCCAATAGATCCACAGACGATGCAATCGCCATCGCACTGCACACTGCCCTATCCCATCTGGACAAGGGGAATACCTACGTCAGAATGCTGTTCATTGACAATAGCTCAGCCTTCAAAACCATAGTACCCTCCAAGCTCATCATTAAGCTTGAGGCACTGGGTCTGAACCCTGCCCTGTGCAACTGGGTCCTGGACTTCCTGACAGGCCGCTCCCAGGTGGTGAAGGTAGGAAACAACACCTCCACAAGGGTGCGTGCTCAGCCCCCTCCTGTACTCCCTGTTCACCCATGACTGTGTGGCCACGAACACCTTCAACTCAATCATCAGGTTTGCAGACGACACAACAGTAGTAGGCTTGACTACCAACAATGACGAGACCGCCTACAGGGAGGAGGTGAGGGCCCTGGCGGAGTGGTGCCAGGAAAATAACCTCTCACTCAACGTCAACAAAACGAAGGAGCTGATCGTGGACTTCAGGAAACAGCAGAGGGAACATGCCCCTATCCACATCGATGGGACCGCAGTGGAGAAGGCGAAAAGCTTCAAGTTCCTCGGCGTACACATCACTGACCATCTGAAATGTTCCACCCACACAGACAGCGCAACAGCTCCTCTTCAATCTCAGGAGGCTGAAGAAATTCGCCTTGGCCCCTAAGACCCTCACAAACTTTTACAGATGCACAATTGAGAGCATCCTGTTGAGCTCTATCACCGCCTGGTACGGCAACTGCCCCACCCGCAACCGCAGGGCTCTCCAGAGGGTGGTGCAGTCTGCCCAACGCATCACCGGGGGCACACTGCCTGCCCTCCAGGACACCTACAGCACCCGATGTCACAGGAAGGCCAAAAAGATAATCAAGGACATCAACCACCCGAGCCACTGCCTGTTCACCCCACTACCATCCAGAAGGCAAGGTCAGTACAGGTGCATCAAAGCTGGGACCAAGAGACTGAAAAACAGCTTCTATCTCAAGGCCAACAGACTGTTAAATAGCCACCACTAGCCAGCTTCCACCCGGTTACTCAACCCTGCACCGTAGAGGCTGCTGCCCTATATACATAGACATGGAATCACTGGCCACTTTAATAATGGAACACTAGTCACTTTAATAATGTTTACATACTGCTTTACTCATTTCATATGTACAGTGGGGAGAACAAGTATTTGATACGCTGTCGATTTTGCAGGTTTTCCTACTTACAAAGCATGTAGACGTCTGTAATTCTGATCATAGGTACACTTCAACTGTGAGAGACGGAATCTAAAACAAAAATCCAGAAAATCACATTGTATGATTTTTAAGTAATTCATTTGCATTTTATTGCATGACATAAGTATTTGATACATCAGAAAAGCAGAACTTAATATTTGGTACAGAAACCTTTGTTTGCAATTACAGAGATCATATGTTTCCTGTAGGTCTTGACCAGGTTTGCACACACTGCAGCAGGGATTTTGGCCCACTCCTCCATACAGACCTTCTCCAGATCCTTCAGGTTTCGGGGCTGTCGCTGGGCAATATGGACTTTCAGCTCCCTCCAAAGATTTTCTATTGGGTTCAGGTCTGGAGACTGGCTAGGCCACTCCAGGACCTTGAGATGCTTCTTATGGAGCCACTCCTTAGTTGCCCTGGCTGTGTGTTTCGGGTCGTTGTCATGCTGGAAGACCCAGCCACGACCCATCTTCAATGCTCTTACTGAGGGAAGGAGGTTGTTGGCCAAGAGCTCACGATATATGGCCCCATCCATCCTCCCCTCATTACGGTGCAGTCGTCCTGTCCCCTTTGCAGAAAAGCATCCCCAAAGAATGATGTTTCCACCTCCATGCTTCACGGTTGGGATGGTGTTCTTGGGGTTGTACTCATCCTTCTTCTTCCTCCAAACACGGCGAGTGGAGTTTAGACCAAAAAGCGCTATTTTTGTCTCATCAGACCACATGACCTTCTCCCATTCCTCCTCTGGATCATCCAGATGGTCATTGGCAAACTTCAGACGGGCCTGGACATGCGCTGGCTTGAGCAGGGGGACCTTGCGTGCGCTGCAGGATTTTAATCCATGACGGCGTTGTGTGTTACTAATGGTTTTCTTTGAGACTGTGGTCCCAGCTCTCTTCAGGTCATTGACCAGGTCCTGCCGTGTAGTTCTGGGCTGATCCCTCACCTTCCTCATGATCATTGATGCCCCACGAGGTGAGATCTTGCATGGAGCCCCAGACCGAGGGTGATTCACCGTCATCTTTAACTTCTTCAATTTTCTAATAATTGCGCCAACAGTTGTTGCCTTCTCACCAAGCTGCTTGCCTATTGTCCTGTAGCCCATCCCAGCCTTGTGCAGGTCTACAATTTTATCCCTGATGTCCTTACACAGCTCTCTGGTCTTGGCCATTGTGGAGAGGTTGGAGTCTGTTTGATTGAGTGTGTGGACAGGTGTCTTTTATACAGGTAACAAGTTCAAATAGGTGCAGTTAATACAGGTAATGAGTGGAGAACAGGAGGTGCTTCTTAAAGAAACTAACAGGTCTGTGAGAGCCGGAATTCTTACTGGTTGGTAGGTGATCAAATGCTTATGTCATGCAATAAAATGCAAATTAATTACTTAAAAATCATACAATGTGATTTTCTGGATTTTTGTTTTAGATTCCGTCTCTCACAGTTGAAGTGTACCTATGATAAAAATTACAGACCTCTACATGCTTTGTAAGTAGGAAAACCTGCAAAATCGGCAGTGTATCAAATACTTGTTCTCCCCACTGTATATACTGCATTATTTTCTACTGTATTTTAGTCAATGCCACTCCGACATTGCTCGTCCCAATATTTATATATTTCTTAATTCCATTCTTTTACTTTTAGATTTGTGTGTATTGTTGTGAATTGTTATATACTACTGCACTGTTGGAGCTAGGAACACAAGCATTTCACTACACCCGCAATAACATATGCTAAATATGTGTATGTGACCAATAAAATGTGATTTGATTTATAGAATTGTTGTGCAACATGAGCTCATGGGCTCTCATGAAGTGTTTGATTAGATTTCCGATTACATTTGCATTGATGTCAGAGTGATTAGAGGGACAATAGAGTGCTGAGTACCAGGCAGTTAGCAAGTTTGGTAGGATACTAATGACCATCAGCAGCATCAGAGCTTGGAGAAGCCTAATTACCGTGAATAAACGGTCAAGTGGAATTTGACTCCCATCATGATTAATGACCGCCGGTGTGGCGGTAATACGGTCACCGTAACAGCCCTAGTCCTGACCAGACCTACACTTCTATGTTCCTGGTAGAGAGCAGAGTTTCCTGTAGTCCTGACCAGACCTACACTTCTATATTCCTGGTAGAGAGCAGAGTTTCCTGTAGTCCTGACCAGACCTACACTTCTATATTCCTGGTAGAGAGCAGAGTTTCCTGTAGTCCTGACCAGACCTACACTTCTATATTCCTGGTAGAGAGCAGAGTTTCCTGTAGTCCTGACCAGACCTACACTTCTATATTCCTGGTAGAGAGCAGAGTTTCCTGTAGTCCTGACCAGACCTACACTTCTATATTCATGGTAGAGAGCAGAGTTTCCTGTAGTCCTGACCAGACCTAAACTTCTATATTCCTGGTAGAGAGCAGAGTTTCCTGTAGTCCTGACCAGACCTACACTTCTATATTCCTGGTAGAGAGCAGAGTTTCCTGTAGTCCTGACCAGACCTACACTTCTATATTCCTGGTAGAGAGCAGAGTTTCCTGTAGTCCTGACCAGACCTAAACTTCTATATTCCTGGTAGAGAGCAGAGTTTCCTGTAGTCCTGACCAGACCGACACTTCTATATTCCTGGTAGAGAGCAGAGTTTCCTGTAGTCCTGACCAGACCTACACTTCTATATTCCTGGTAGAGAGCAGAGTTTCCTGTAGTCCTGACCAGACCTACACTTCTATATTCCTGGTAGAGAGCAGAGTTTCCTGTAGTCCTGACCAGACCTACACTTCTATATTCCTGGTAGAGAGCAGAGTTTCCTGTAGTCCTGACCAGACCTACACTTCTATATTCCTGGTAGAGAGCAGAGTTTCCTGTAGTCCCGACCAGACCTAAACTTCTATATTCCTGGTAGAGAGCAGAGTTTCCTGTAGTCCTGACCAGACCTACACTTCTATATTCCTGGTAGAGAGCAGAGTTTCCTGTAGTCCTGACCAGACCTACACTTCTATATTCCTGGTAGAGAGCAGAGTTTCCTGTAGTCCTGACCAGACCTACACTTCTATATTCCTGGTAGAGAGCAGAGTTTCCTGTAGTCCTGACCAGACCTACACTTCTATATTCCTGGTAGAGAGCAGAGTTTCCTGTAGTCCTGACCAGACCTACACTTCTATATTCCTGGTAGAAAGCAGAGTTTCCTGTAGTCCTGACCAGACCTACACTTCTATATTCCTGGTAGAGAGCAGAGTTTCCTGTAGTCCTGACCAGACCTACACTTCTATATTCCTGGTAGAGAGCAGAGTTTCCTGTAGTCCTGACCAGGCCTAAACTTCTATATGCCTGGTAGAGAGCAGAGTATCCTGTAGTCCTGACCAGACCTACACTTCTATATTCCTGGTAGAGAGCAGAGTTTCCTGTAGTCCTGACCAGACCTACACTTCTATATTCCTGGTAGAGAGCAGAGTTTCCTGTAGTCCTGACCAGACCTACACTTCTATATCCCTGGTAGAGAGCAGAGTTTCCTGTAGTCACCAAACCTACACTTCTATATTCCTGGTAGAGAGCAGAGTTTCCTGTAGTCCTGACCAGACCTACACTTCTATGTTCCTGGTAGAGAGCAGAGTTTCCTGTAGTCCTGACCAGACCTACACTTCTATATTCCTGGTCGAGAGCAGAGTTTCCTGTAGTCCTGACCAGACCTACACTTCTATATTCCTGGTAGAGAGCAGAGTTTCCTGTAGTCCTGACCAAACCTACACTTCTATATTCCTGGTAGAGAGCAGAGTTTCCTGTAGTCCTGACCAGACCTACACATCTATATTCCTGGTAGAGAGCAGAGTTTCCTGTAGTCCTGACCAGACGTAAACTTCTATATGCCTGGTAGAGAGCAGAGTATCCTGTAGTCCTGACCAGACCTACACTTCTATATTCCTGGTAGAGAGCAGAGTTTCCTGTAGTCCTGACCAGACCTACACTTCTATATTCCTGGTAGAGAGCAGAGTTTCCTGTAGTCCTGACCAGACCTACACTTCTATATCCCTGGTAGAGAGCAGAGTTTCCTGTAGTCACCAAACCTACACTTCTATATTCCTGGTAGAGAGCAGAGTTTCCTGTATTCCTGACCAGACCTACACTTCTATGATCCTGGTAGAGAGCAGAGTTTCCTGTAGTCCTGACCAGACCTACACTTCTATATTCCTGGTCTAGAGCAGAGTTTCCTGTAGTCCTGACCAAACCTACACTTCTATATTCCTGGTAGAGAGCAGAGTTTCCTGTAGTCCTGACCAGACCTAAACTTCTATATTCCTGGTAGAGAGCAGAGTTTCCTGTAGTCCTGACCAGACCTACACTTCTATATTCCTGGTCGAGAGCAGAGTTTCCTGTAGTCCTGACCAGACCTACACTTCTATATTCCTGGTAGAGAGCAGAGTTTCCTGTAGTCCTGACCAGACCTACACTTCTATATTCCTGGTAGAGAGCAGAGTTTCCTGTAGTCCTGACCAGACCTACACTTCTATATTCCTGGTAGAGAGCAGAGTTTCCTGTAGTCCTGACCAGACCTACACTTCTATATTCCTGGTAGAGAGCAGAGTTTCCTGTAGTCCTGACCAGACCTAAACTTCTATATTCCTGGTAGAGAGCAGAGTTTCCTGTAGTCCTGACCAGACCGACACTTCTATATTCCTGGTAGAGAGCAGAGTTTCCTGTAGTCCTGACCAGACCTACACTTCTATATTCCTGGTAGAGAGCAGAGTTTCCTGTAGTCCTGACCAGACCTACACTTCTATATTCCTGGTAGAGAGCAGAGTTTCCTGTAGTCCTGACCAGACCTACACTTCTATATTCCTGGTAGAGAGCAGAGTTTCCTGTAGTCCTGACCAGACCTACACTTCTATATTCCTGGTAGAGAGCAGAGTTTCCTGTAGTCCTGACCAGACCTAAACTTCTATATTCCTGGTAGAGAGCAGAGTTTCCTGTAGTCCTGACCAGACCTACACTTCTATATTCCTGGTAGAGAGCAGAGTTTCCTGTAGTCCTGACCAGACCTACACTTCTATATTCCTGGTAGAGAGCAGAGTTTCCTGTAGTCCTGACCAGACCTACACTTCTATATTCCTGGTAGAGAGCAGAGTTTCCTGTAGTCCTGACCAGACCTACACTTCTATATTCCTGGTAGAGAGCAGAGTTTCCTGTAGTCCTGACCAGACCTACACTTCTATATTCCTGGTAGAAAGCAGAGTTTCCTGTAGTCCTGACCAGACCTACACTTCTATATTCCTGGTAGAGAGCAGAGTTTCCTGTAGTCCTGACCAGACCTACACTTCTATATTCCTGGTAGAGAGCAGAGTTTCCTGTAGTCCTGACCAGGCCTAAACTTCTATATGCCTGGTAGAGAGCAGAGTATCCTGTAGTCCTGACCAGACCTACACTTCTATATTCCTGGTAGAGAGCAGAGTTTCCTGTAGTCCTGACCAGACCTACACTTCTATATTCCTGGTAGAGAGCAGAGTTTCCTGTAGTCCTGACCAGACCTACACTTCTATATCCCTGGTAGAGAGCAGAGTTTCCTGTAGTCACCAAACCTACACTTCTATATTCCTGGTAGAGAGCAGAGTTTCCTGTAGTCCTGACCAGACCTACACTTCTATGTTCCTGGTAGAGAGCAGAGTTTCCTGTAGTCCTGACCAGACCTACACTTCTATATTCCTGGTCGAGAGCAGAGTTTCCTGTAGTCCTGACCAGACCTACACTTCTATATTCCTGGTAGAGAGCAGAGTTTCCTGTAGTCCTGACCAAACCTACACTTCTATATTCCTGGTAGAGAGCAGAGTTTCCTGTAGTCCTGACCAGACCTACACATCTATATTCCTGGTAGAGAGCAGAGTTTCCTGTAGTCCTGACCAGACCTAAACTTCTATATGCCTGGTAGAGAGCAGAGTATCCTGTAGTCCTGACCAGACCTACACTTCTATATTCCTGGTAGAGAGCAGAGTTTCCTGTAGTCCTGACCAGACCTACACTTCTATATTCCTGGTAGAGAGCAGAGTTTCCTGTAGTCCTGACCAGACCTACACTTCTATATCCCTGGTAGAGAGCAGAGTTTCCTGTAGTCACCAAACCTACACTTCTATATTCCTGGTAGAGAGCAGAGTTTCCTGTATTCCTGACCAGACCTACACGTCTATGATCCTGGTAGAGAGCAGAGTTTCCTGTAGTCCTGACCAGACCTACACTTCTATATTCCTGGTCTAGAGCAGAGTTTCCTGTAGTCCTGACCAAACCTACACTTCTATATTCCTGGTCTAGAGCAGAGTTTCCTGTAGTCCTGACCAAACCTACACTTCTATATTCCTGGTAGAGAGCAGAGTTTCCTGTAGTCCTGACCAGACCTAAACTTCTATATTCCTGGTAGAGAGCAGAGTTTCCTGTAGTCCTGACCAGACCTACACTTCTATATTCCTGGTCGAGAGCAGAGTTTCCTGTAGTCCTGACCAGACCTCCACTTCTATATTCCTGGTAGAGAGCAGAGTTTCCTGTAGTCCTGACCAGACCTACACTTCTATATTCCTGGTCGAGAGCAGAGTTTCCTGTAGTCCTGACCAGACCTACACTTCTATATTCCTGGTAGAGAGCAGAGTTTCCTGTAGTCCTGACCAGACCTACACTTCTATATTCCTGGTAGAGAGCAGAGTTTCCTGTAGTCCTGACCAGACCTACACTTCTATATTCCTGGTAGAGAGCAGAGTTTCCTGTAGTCCTGACCAGACCTACACTTCTATATTCCTGGTAGAGAGCAGAGTTTCCTGTAGTCCTGACCAGACCTACACTTCTATATTCCTGGTAGAGAGCAGAGTTTCCTGTAGTCCTGACCAGGCCTAAACTTCTATATTCCTGGTAGAGAGCAGAGTTTCCTGTAGTCCTGACCAGACCTACACTTCTATATTCCTGGTAGAGAGCAGAGTTTCCTGTAGTCCTGACCAGGCCTAAACTTCTATATGCCTGGTAGAGAGCAGAGTATCCTGTAGTCCTGACCAGACCTACACTTCTATATTCCTGGTAGAAAGCAGAGTTTCCTGTAGTCCTGACCAGACCTACACTTCTATATTCCTGGTAGAGAGCAGAGTTTCCTGTAGTCCTGACCAGACCTACACTTCTATATTCCTGGTAGAGAGCAGAGTTTCCTGTAGTCCTGACCAGGCCTAAACTTCTATATGCCTGGTAGAGAGCAGAGTATCCTGTAGTCCTGACCAGACCTACACTTCTATATTCCTGGTAGAGAGCAGAGTTTCCTGTAGTCCTGACCAGACCTACACTTCTATATTCCTGGTAGAGAGCAGAGTTTCCTGTAGTCCTGACCAGACCTACACTTCTATATCCCTGGTAGAGAGCAGAGTTTCCTGTAGTCACCAAACCTACACTTCTATATTCCTGGTAGAGAGCAGAGTTTCCTGTAGTCCTGACCAGACCTACACTTCTATGTTCCTGGTAGAGAGCAGAGTTTCCTGTAGTCCTGACCAGACCTACACTTCTATATTCCTGGTCGAGAGCAGAGTTTCCTGTAGTCCTGACCAGACCTACACTTCTATATTCCTGGTAGAGAGCAGAGTTTCCTGTAGTCCTGACCAAACCTACACTTCTATATTCCTGGTAGAGAGCAGAGTTTCCTGTAGTCCTGACCAGACCTACACTTCTATATTCCTGGTAGAGAGCAGAGTTTCCTGTAGTCCTGACCAGACCTACACATCTATATTCCTGGTAGAGAGCAGAGTTTCCTGTAGTCCTGACCAGACCTAAACTTCTATATGCCTGGTAGAGAGCAGAGTATCCTGTAGTCCTGACCAGACCTACACTTCTATATTCCTGGTAGAGAGCAGAGTTTCCTGTAGTCCTGACCAGACCTACACTTCTATATTCCTGGTAGAGAGCAGAGTTTCCTGTAGTCCTGACCAGACCTACACTTCTATATCCCTGGTAGAGAGCAGAGTTTCCTGTAGTCACCAAACCTACACTTCTATATTCCTGGTAGAGAGCAGAGTTTCCTGTATTCCTGACCAGACCTACACTTCTATGATCCTGGTAGAGAGCAGAGTTTCCTGTAGTCCTGACCAGACCTACACTTCTATATTCCTGGTCGAGAGCAGAGTTTCCTGTAGTCCTGACCAAACCTACACTTCTATATTCCTGGTAGAGAGCAGAGTTTCCTGTAGTCCTGACCAGACCTAAACTTCTATATTCCTGGTAGAGAGCAGAGTTTCCTGTAGTCCTGACCAGACCTACACTTCTATATTCCTGGTCGAGAGCAGAGTTTCCTGTAGTCCTGACCAGACCTACACTTCTATATTCCTGGTAGAGAGCAGAGTTTCCTGTAGTCCTGACCAGACCTACACTTCTATATTCCTGGTAGAGAGCAGAGTTTCCTGTAGTCCTGACCAGACCTACACTTCTATATTCCTGGTAGAGGCAGAGTTTCCTGTAGTCCTGACCAGACCTACACTTCTATATTCCTGGTAGAGAGCAAAGTTTCCTGTAGTCCTGACCAGACCTACACTTCTATATTCCTGGTAGAGAGCAGAGTTTCCTGTAGTACTGACCAGACCTAAACTTCTATATTCCTGGTAGAGAGCAGAGTTTCCTGTAGTACTGACCAGACCTAAACTTCTATATTCCTGGTAGAGAGCAGAGTTTCCTGTAGTCATGACCAAACCTACACTTCTATATTCCTGGTAGAGAGCAGAGTTTCCTGTAGTCCTGACCAGACCTACACTTCTATATTCCTGGTAGAGAGCAGAGTTTCCTGTAGTCCTGACCAGACCTACACTTCTATATTCCTGGTAGAGAGCAGAGTTTCCTGTAGTCCTGACCAGACCTACACTTCTATATTCCTGGTAGAGAGCAGAGTTTCCTGTAGACCTGACCAGACCTACACTTCTATATTCCTGGTAGAGAGCAGAGTTTCCTGTAGTCCTGACCAGACCTACACTTCTATATTCCTGGTAGAGAGCAGAGTTTCCTGTAGTCCTGACCAGACCTACACTTCTATATTCCTGGTAGAGAGCAGAGTTTCCTGTAGTCCTGACCAGACCTACACTTCTATATTCCTGGTAGAGAGCAGAGTTTCCAGTAGTCCTGACCAAACATACACTTCTATATTCCTGGTAGAGAGCAGAGTTTCCTGTAGTCCTGACCAGACCTACACTTCTATATTCCTGGTAGAGAGCAGAGTTTCCTGTAGTCCTGACCAGACCTACACTTCTATATTCCTGGTAGAGAGCAGAGTTTCCTGTAGTCCTGACCAGACCTACACTTCTATATTCCTGGTAGAGAGCAGAGTTTCCTGTAGTCCTGACCAGACCTAAACTTCTATATTCCTGGTAGAGAGCAGAGTTTCCTGTAGTCCTGACCAGACCTACACTTCTATATTCCTGGTCGAGAGCAGAGTTTCCTGTAGTCCTGACCAGACCTACACTTCTATATTCCTGGTAGAGAGCAGAGTTTCATGTAGTCCTGACCAGACCTACACTTCTATATTCCTGGTAGAGAGCAGAGTTTCCTGTAGTCCTGACCAGACCTACACTTCTATATTCCTGGTAGAGAGCAGAGTTTCATGTAGTCCTGACCAGACCTACACTTCTATATTCCTGGTAGAGAGCAGAGTTTCCTGTAGTCCTGACCAGACCTACACTTCTATATTCCTGGTAGAGAGCAGAGTTTCCTGTAGTCCTGACCAGACCTACACTTCTATATTCCTGGTAGAGAGCAGAGTTTCCTGTAGTCCTGACCAGACCTACACTTCTATATTCCTGGTAGAGAGCAGAGTTTCCTGTAGTCCTGACCAGACCTACACTTCTATATTCCTGGTAGAGAGCAGAGTTTCATGTAGTCCTGACCAGACCTACACTTCTATATTCCTGGTAGAGAGCAGAGTTTCCTGTAGTCCTGACCAGACCTACACTTCTATATTCATGGTAGAGAGCAGAGTTTCCTGTAGTCCTGACCAGACCTACACTTCTATATTCCTGGTAGAGAGCAGAGTTTCCTGTAGTCATGACCAAACCTACACTTCTATATTCCTGGTAGAGAGCAGAGTTTCCCTGTAGTCCTGACCAGACCTACACTTCTATATTCCTGGTAGAGAGCAGAGTTTCCTGTAGTCCTGACCAGACCTACACTTCTATATTCCTGGTAGAGAGCAGAGTTTCCTGTAGTCCTGACCAGACCTACACTTCTATATTCCTGGTAGAGAGCAGAGTTTCCTGTAGTCCTGACCAAACCTACACTTCTATATTCCTGGTAGAGAGCAGAGTTTCCTGTAGTCCTGACCAAACCTACACTTCTATATTCCTGGTAGAGAGCAGAGTTTCCTGTAGTCCTGACCAGACCTACACTTCTATATTCCTGGTAGAGAGCAGAGTTTCCTGTAGTCCTGACCAGACCTACACTTCTATATTCCTGGTAGAGAGCAGAGTTTCCTGTAGTCCTGACCAGACCTACACTTCTATATTCCTGGTAGAGAGCAGAGTTTCCTGTAGTCCTGACCAGACCTACACTTCTATATTCCTGGTAGAGAGCAGAGTTTCCTGTAGTCCTGACCAGACCTACACTTCTATATTCCTGGTAGAGAGCAGAGTTTCCTGTAGTCCTGACCAGACCTAAACTTCTATATTCCTGGTAGAGAGCAGAGTTTCCTGTAGTCCTGACCAGACCTACACTTCTATATTCCTGGTAGAGAGCAGAGTTTCCTGTAGTCCTGACCAGACCTACACTTCTATATTCCTGGTAGAGAGCAGAGTTTCCTGTAGTCCTGACCAGACCTACACTTCTATATTCCTGGTAGAGAGCAGAGTTTCCTGTAGTCCTGACCAGACCTACACTTCTATATTCCTGGTAGAGAGCAGAGTTTCCTGTAGTCCTGACCAGACCTACACTTCTATATTCCTGGTAGAGAGCAGAGTTTCCTGTAGTCCTGACCAGACCTACACTTCTATATTCCTGGTAGAGAGCAGAGTTTCCTGTAGTCCTGACCAGACCTACACTTCTATATTCCTGGTAGAGAGCAGAGTTTCCTGTAGACCTGACCAGACCTACACTTCTATATTCCTGGTAGAGAGCAGAGTTTCCTGTAGTCCTGACCAGACCTACACTTCTATATTCCTGGTAGAGAGCAGAGTTTCCTGTAGTCCTGACCAGACCTACACTTCTATATTCCTGGTAGAGAGCAGAGTTTCCTGTAGTCCTGACCAGACCTACACTTCTATATTCCTGGTAGAGAGCAGAGTTTCCTGTAGTCCTGACCAAACCTACACTTCTATATTCCTGGTAGAGAGCAGAGTTTCCTGTAGTCCTGACCAGACCTACACTTCTATATTCCTGGTAGAGAGCAGAGTTTCCTGTAGTCCTGACCAGACCTACACTTCTATATTCCTGGTAGAGAGCAGAGTTTCCTGTAGTCCTGACCAGACCTACACTTCTATATTCCTGGTAGAGAGCAGAGTTTCCTGTAGTCCTGACCAGACCTACACTTCTATATTCCTGGTCGAGAGCAGAGTTTCCTGTAGTCCTGACCAGACCTACACTTCTATATTCCTGGTAGAGAGCAGCGTTTCATGTAGTCCTGACCAGACCTACACTTCTATATTCCTGGTAGAGAGCAGAGTTTCCTGTAGTCCTGACCAGACCTACACTTCTATATTCCTGGTAGAGAGCAGAGTTTCCTGTAGTCCTGACCAGACCTACACTTCTATATTCCTGGTAGAGAGCAGAGTTTCCTGTAGTCCTGACCAGACCTACACTTCTATATTCCAGGTAGAGAGCAGAGTTTTCTGTAGTCCTGACCAGACCTACACTTCTATATTCCTGGTAGAGAGCAGAGTTTCCGGTAGTCCTGACGAGACCTAAACTTCTATGTTCCTGGTAGAAAGCAGAGTTTCCTGTAGTCCTGACCAGACCTACACTTCTATATTCCTGGTAGAGAGCAGAGTTTCCTGTAGTCCTGACCAGACCTACACTTCTATATTCCTGGTAGAGAGCAGAGTTTCCTGTAGTCCTGACCAGACCTACACTTCTATATTCCTGGTAGAGAGCAGAGTTTCCTGTAGTACTGACCAGACCTACACTTCTATATTCCTGGTAGAGAGCAGAGTTTCCTGTAGTCCTGACCAGACCTACACTTCTATATTCCTGGTAGAGAGCAGAGCTTCCTGTAGTCCTGACCAGACCTACACTTCTATATTCCTGGTAGAGAGCAGAGTTTCCTGTAGTCCTGACCAGACCTACACTTCTATATTCCTGGTAGAGAGCAGAGTTTCCTGTAGTCCTGACCAGACCTACACTTCTATATTCCTGGTAGAGAGCAGAGTTTCCTGTAGTCCTGACCAGACCTACACTTCTATATTCCTGGTAGAGAGCAGAGTTTCCTGTAGTCCTGACCAAACCTACACTTCTATATTCCTGGTAGAGAGCAGAGTTTCCTGTAGTCCTGACCAGACCTACACTTCTATATTCCTGGTAGAGAGCAGAGTTTCCTGTAGTCATGACCAAACCTACACTTCTATATTCCTGGTAGAGAGCAGAGTTTCCTGTAGTCCTGACCAGACCTACACTTCTATATTCCTGGTAGAGAGTAGAGTTTCCTGTAGTCCTGACCAGACCTACACTTCTATATTCCTGATAGAGAGCAGAGTTTCATGTAGTCCTGACCAGACCTACACTTCTATATTCCTGGTAGAGAGCAGAGTTTCCTGTAGTCCTGACCAGACCTACACTTCTATATTCCTGGTAGAGAGCAGAGTTTCCTGTAGTCCTGACCAGACCTACACTTCTATATTCCTGGTAGAGAGCAGAGTTTCATGTAGTCCTGACCAGACCTACACTTCTATATTCCTGGTAGAGAGCAGAGTTTCCTTTAGTCCTGACCAGACCTACACTTCTATATTCATGGTAGAGAGCAGAGTTTCCTGTAGTCCTGACCAGACCTACACTTCTATATTCCTGGTAGAGAGCAGAGTTTCCTGTAGTCCTGACCAGACCTACACTTCTATATTCCTGGTAGAGAGCAGAGTTTCCTGTAGTCCTGACCAGACCTACACTTCTATATTCCTGGTAGAGAGCAGAGTTTCCTGTAGTCCTGACCAAACCTACACTTCTATATTCCTGGTAGAGAGCAGAGTTTCCTGTAGTCCTGACCAGACCTACACTTCTATATTCCTGGTAGAGAGCAGAGTTTCCTGTAGTCATGACCAAACCTACACTTCTATATTCCTGGTAGAGAACAGAGTTTCCTGTAGTCCTGACCAGACCTACACTTCTATATTCCTGGTAGAGAGCAGAGTTTCCTGTAGTCCTGACCAGACCTACACTTCTATATTCCTGGTAGAGAGCAGAGTTTCATGTAGTCCTGACCAGACCTACACTTCTATATTCCTGGTAGAGAGCAGAGTTTCCTGTAGTCCTGACCAGACCTACACTTCTATATTCCTGGTAGAGAGCAGAGTTTCCTGTAGTCCTGACCAGACCTACACTTCTATATTCCTGGTAGAGAGCAGAGTTTCCTGTAGTCCTGACCAGACCTACACTTCTATATTCCTGGTAGAGAGCAGAGTTTCCTGTAGTCCTGACCAGACCTACACTTCTATATTCCTGGTAGAGAGCAGAGTTTCATGTAGTCCTGACCAGACCTACACTTCTATATTCCTGGTAGAGAGCAGAGTTTCCTGTAGTCCTGACCAGACCTACACTTCTATATTCATGGTAGAGAGCAGAGTTTCCTGTAGTCCTGACCAGACCTACACTTCTATATTCCTGGTAGAGAGCAGAGTTTCCTGTAGTCATGACCAAACCTACACTTCTATATTCCTGGTAGAGAGCAGAGTTTCCTGTAGTCCTGACCAGACCTACACTTCTATATTCCTGGTAGAGAGCAGAGTTTCCTGTAGTCCTGACCAGACCTACACTTCTATATTCCTGCTAGAGAGCAGAGTTTCCTGTAGTCCTGACCAGACCTACACTTCTATATTCCTGGTAGAGAGCAGAGTTTCCTGTAGTCCTGACCAAACCTACACTTCTATATTCCTGGTAGAGAGCAGAGTTTCCTGTAGTCCTGACCAGACCTACACTTCTATATTCCTGGTAGAGAGCAGAGTTTCCTGTAGTCATGACCAAACCTTCACTTCTATATTCCTGGTAGAGAGCAGAGTTTCCTGTAGTCCTGACCAGACCTACACTTCTATATTCCTGGTAGAGAGCAGAGTTTCCTGTAGTCCTGACCAGACCTACACTTCTATATTCCTGGTAGAGAGCAGAGTTTCATGTAGTCCTGACCAGACCTACACTTCTATATTCCTGGTAGAGAGCAGAGTTTCCTGTAGTCCTGACCAGACCTACACTTCTATATTCCTGGTAGAGAGCAGAGTTTCCTGTAGTCCTGACCAGACCTACACTTCTATATTCCTGGTAGAGAGCAGAGTTTCCTGTAGTCCTGACCAGACCTACACTTCTATATTCCTGGTAGAGAGCAGAGTTTCCTGTAGTCCTGACCAGACATACACTTCTATATTCCTGGTAGAGAGCAGAGTTTCATGTAGTCCTGACCAGACCTACACTTCTATATTCCTGGTAGAGAGCAGAGTTTCCTGTAGTCCTGACCAGACCTACACTTCTATATTCATGGTAGAGAGCAGAGTTTCCTGTAGTCCTGACCAGACCTACACTTCTATATTCCTGGTAGAGAGCAGAGTTTCCTGTAGTCCTGACCAGACCTACACTTCTATATTCCTGGTAGAGAGCAGAGTTTCCTGTAGTCTGTACCTGGTAGAGAGCAGAGTTTCCTGTAGTCCTGACCAGACCTACACTTCTATATTCCTGGTAGAGAGCAGAGTTTCCTGTAGTCATGACCAGACCTAAACTTCTATATTCCTGGTAAAGAGCAGAGTTTCCTGTAGTCCTGACCAGACCTAAACTTCTATGTTCCTGGTAGAAAGCAGAGTTTCCGGTAGTCCTGACCAGACCTACACTTCTATGTTCCTGGTAGAGAGCAGAGTTTCCTGTAGTCCTGACCAGACCTACACTTCTATATTCCTGGTAGAAAGCAGAGTTTCCTGTAGTCCTGACCAGACCTACACTTCTATATTCCTGGTAGAGAGCAGAGTTTCCGGTAGTCCTGACCAGACCTACACTTCTATATTCCTGGTAGAGAGCAGAGTTTCCTGTAGTCCTGACCAGACCTACACTTCTATATTCCTGGTAGAGAGCATAGTTTCCGGTAGTCCTGACCAGACCTACACTTCTATATTCCTGGTAGAGAGCAGAGTTTCCTGTAGTCCTGACCAGACCTACACTTCTATATTCCTGGTAGAGAGCAGAGTTTCCTGTAGTCCTGACCAGACCTACACTTCTATATTCCTGGTAGAGAGCAGAGTTTTCTGTAGTCCTGACCAGACCTACACTTCTATATTCCTGGTAGAGAGCAGAGTTTCCTGTAGTCCTGACCAGACCTACACTTCTATGTTCCTGGAAGAGAGCAGAGTTTCCTGTAGTCCTGACCAGACCTACACTTCTATATTCCTGGTAGAGAGCAGAGTTTCCTGTAGTCCTGACCAGACCTACACTTCTATATTCCTGGTAGAGAGCAGAGTTTCCTGTAGTCCTGACCAGACCTACACTTCTATATTCCTGGTAGAGAGCAGAGTTTCCTGTAGTCCTGACCAGACCTACACTTCTATATTCCTGGTAGAGAGCAGAGTTTCCTGTAGTCCTGACCAGACCTACACTTCTATATTCCTGGTAGAGAGCAGAGTTTCCTGTAGTCCTGACCAGACCTACACTTCTATATTCCTGGTAGAGAGCAGAGTTTCCTGTAGTCATGACCAGACCTACACTTCTATATTCCTGGTAGAGAGCAGAGCTTCCTGTAGTCCTGACCAGACCTACACTTCTATATTCCTGGTAGAGAGCAGTTTCCTGTAGTCCTGACCAGACCTACACTTCTATATTCCTGGTAGAGAGCAGAGTTTCCTGTAGTCATGACCAGACCTACACTTCTATATACCTGGTAGAGAGCAGAGTTTCCTGTAGTCATGACCAGACCTACACTTCTATATTCCTGGTAGAGAGCAGAGTTTCCTGTAGTCATGACCAGACCTACACTTCTATATTCCTGGTAGAGAGCAGAGTTTCCTGTAGTCCTGACCAGACCTACACTTCTATATTCCTGGTAGAGAGCAGAGTTTCCTGTAGTCATGACCAGACCTACACTTCTCATTCCCATGCTATGCTTACCACTCAGCCAGGTCTGTAAAACTCTAAATCTCTCTGACTTCAGAGTGAAGCTGCTTAATCAGCTAATGCTCTGTGGAATCTGGATGTTGATTGGCTGAATGGATTATAACGTTGGGGACATTAATACCGCTCAGCCTCCTGGTTCACTAAAAGTTGCATCCTCACATTGCACAAGCCACTTATATGATCTGAAGTCTGAAGAGAGAATACAACTAAATAGCAAATTACAGCATTCAGGACATTCTAGTTGCTGATATATCTGTTTTGCCTTGTATAATCTGAACTTCTACACTTTCAGTCAATAGCCTCTTTAGTCAGGGCTGTTCTAGTCAGGGCTGTTTTAGTCAGGGCTGTTTTAGTCAGGGCTGTTTTAGTCAGGACTGTTTTAGTCAGGACGGTTTTAGTCAGGGCTGTTTTAGTCAGGGCTGTTTTAGTCAGGACTGTTTTAGTCAGGACTGTTTTAGTCAGGGCTGTTTTAGTCAGGGCTGTTTTAGTCAGGGCTGTTTTAGTCAGGGCTGTTTCAGTCAGGGCTGTTTTAGTCAGGACTGTTTTAGTCAGGGCTGTTTTAGTCAGTACTGTTTTAGTCAGGGCTGTTTTAGTCAGGGCTGTTGTGGTCAGGACTGTTTTAGTCAGGGCTGTTTTAGTCAGGGCTGTTTTAGTCAGGGCTGTTGTGGTCAGGACTGTTTTAGTCAGGGCTGTTTTAGTCAGGACTGTTTTAGTCAGGACTCTTTTAGTCAGGGCTGTTTTAGTCAGGGCTGTTGTGGTCCTCTGTAGCTCAGCTGGTACAGCACGGCGCTTGTAACGCCAAAGCAGTGGGTTCGATCCCCGGGACCACCCATACACAAAAATGTATGCACGCATGACTGTAAGTCGCTTTGGATAAAAGCGTCTGCTAAATGGCATATTATTATTATTTTAGTCAGGGCTGTTTTAGTCAGGGCTGTTTTAGTCAGGGCTGTTTTAGAGAGCCCGATGCATATGTATTTAATACACGGTGGTAAGGTATACAAAGAGAGGTTCTTCTGAGACTTTTACCCACTTCACATACACACACACAAACACATACGCACAGCATTACCACGGTACAGGGCTTCACTCATCTACCGCATAAGAGGAGCCATTGACTGCAGTTTGACTCCTCACACACACATGGGGGGTTGTTGGGAGGGGGGAGGAGGGAGGAGGGGGAGGGCTGGCGGTGTGGCAGGGGCAAGGCAGGGGGAAGAGGGGAGGATGTTTGAGAGAAGAGGGGGGCTGAGGCAGAGAGGAGGGGGACAGGGGCAGGAGAGGGGGTAGGGGGCCTGGAGGGGGGGGCTATGGCAAAAGATGGGGTCTGGAGAGGGGGGGTAGAGGGTGGGGTAGAGGGGGTCTGGGGAGGTGGGGTAGAGGGGGTCTGGGGAGGTGGGGTGGGGGAGGTGGGGTAGAGGGGGTCTGGGGAGGTGGGGTGGGGAGGTGGGGTAGAGGGGGTCTGGGGAGGTGGGGTAGAGGGGGGTAGAGGGGGTCTGGGGAGGTGGGGTAGAGGGGGTCTGGGGAGGTGGGGTAGAGGGGGTCTGGGGAGGTGGGGTGGGGAGGTGGGGTAGAGGGGGTCTGGGGAGGTGGGGTGGGGAGGTGGGGTAGAGGGGGTCTGGGGAGGTGGGGTAGAGGGGGGGTAGAGGGGGTCTGGGGAGGTGGGGTAGAGGGGGTCTGGGGAGGTGGGGTAGAGGGTGGGGTAGAGGGGGTCTGGGGAGGTGGGGTGGGGAGGTGGGGTAGAGGGGGTCTGGGGAGGTGGGGTAGAGGGGGGTAGGGGGGGTCTGGGGAGGTGGGGTAGAGGGGGTCTGGGGAGGTGGGGTAGAGGGGGTCTGGGGAGGTGGGGTAGAGGGGGTCTGGGGGAGGTGGGGTGGGGAGGTGGGGGTAGAGGGGGTCTGGGGGAGGTGGGGTGGGGAGGTGGGGTAGAGGGGGTCTGGGGAGGGGGGTAGAGGGTGGGGTAGAGGGTGGGGTAGAGGGTGGGGTAGAGGGGGTCTGGGGAGGTGGGGTAGAGGGGGTCTGGGGAGGTGGGGTAGAGGGTGGGGTAGAGGGGGTCTGGGGAGGTGGGGTGGGGAGGTGGGGTAGAGGGGGTCTGGGGAGGGGGGTAGAGGGTGGGGTAGAGGGGTCTGGGGAGGTGGGGTGGGGAGGTGGGGTAGAGGGGGTCTGGGGAGGTGGGGTGGGAGGTGGGGTAGAGGGGGTCTGGGGAGGTGGGGTGGGGAGGTGGGGTAGAGGGGGTCTGGGGAGGTGGGGTGGGGAGGTGGGGTAGAGGGGGTCTGGGGAGGTGGGGTAGAGGGGGGTCTGGGGAGGTGGGGTAGAGGGGGTCTGGGGAGGTGGGGTAGAGGGTGGGGTAGAGGGGGTCTGGGGAGGTGGGGTAGAGGGGGTCTGGGGATAGGGGGTAGAGGGTGGGGTAGAGGGGGTCTGGGGAGGGGGTAGAGGGGGTCTGGGGGAGGGGGGGTAGAGGGTGGGGTAGAGGGGGGTCTGGGGAGGTGGGGTAGAGGGGGTCTGGGGATAGGGGGTAGATGGTGGGGTAGAGGGGGTCTGGGGGAGGGGGGGTAGAGGGGGTCTGGGGATAGGGGGGTAGAGGGTGGGGTAGAGGGGGGGATAGAGGGGGTCTGGGGGAGGGGGGTGGGGAGGGGGGAGAGGGGGGTCTGGGGAGGGGGTAGAGGGTGGGGTAGAGGGGGTCTGGGGAGGTGGGGTAGAGGGGGTCTGGGGAGGGGGTAGAGGGTGGGGTAGAGGGGGGATAGAGGGGGTCTGGGGAGGAGCAGGGTACAAAAAACATTTGCCAGCCTGTACTGTGCCTGGGCTCTGTTACCATGCAACTGAGAAAAAACACTCTCCATAATATTTACACTGGTGCATTATTTTCCACCCCGGCCTCCAAGAGAAAGAGAGAGAGAGCGAGAGCGAGAGAGAGAGAGAGAGAGAGAGAGAGAGAGAGAGAGAGAGAGAGAGAGAGAGAGAGAGAGAGAGAGAGAGAGGGGGGGAGGAGATATGGAGAGTGGGAAGAGAGACAGAGCATTCTTCTCCACAATTACAGAACTATAAATGACTGACTGGCGAGGTGATCTATCTCCCTAGTGTTACCCAGTCTACAGTAGGGGTTAAACGGTTCTACCCAGAGTAGGGTTTAAATGGTTCTACCCAGAGTAGGGGTTCAATGGTTCTACCCAGAGTAGGGTTTAAATGGTTCTACCCAGAGTAGGGTTTAAATGGTTCTACCCAGAGTAGGGTTTAAATGGTTCTACCCAGATTAGGGTTTAAACAGTTCAACCCAGAGTAGGGTTTAAACAGTTCAACCCAGAGTAGGGTTTAAATGGTTCAACCCAGAGTAGGGTTTAAATGGTTCTACCCAGAGTAGGGGTTAAATGGTTCAACCCAGAGTAGGGGTTAAATGGTTCTACCCAGAGTATGGTTTAAATGGTTCTACCCAGAGTAGGGGTTAAACGGTTCTACCCAGAGTAGGGTTTAAATGGTTCTACCCAGAGTAGGGTTTAAATGGTTCTACCCAGAGTAGGGTTTAAATGGTTCTACCCAGAGTAGGGGTTAAATGGTTATTCCCAGAGTAGATGTTATACGATTCTACCCAGAGTAGGGGTTAAATGGTTCTACCCAGAGTAAGGGTTCAATGGTTCTACCCAGAGTAGGGGGTTAAATGGTTCTACCCAGAGTAGGGTTTAAATGGTTCTACTCAGAGTAGGGTTTAAATGGTTCTACCCAGAGTAGGGATTAAATGGTTCTACCCGGAGTAGGGTTTAAATGGTTCTACCCAGAGTAGGGTTTAAATGGTTTTACCCAGAGTAGGGTTTAAATGGTTCTACCCAGAGTAGGGGTTAAATGGTTCTACCCAGAGTAGGGTTTAAATGGTTCTACCCAGAGTAGGGGTTAAATGGTTCTACCCAGAGAAGGGGTTAAACGGTTCTACCCAGAGTAGGGGTTCAATGGTTCTACCCAGAGTAGGGGTTAAATGGTTCTACCCAGAGTAGGGATTAAATGGTTCTACCCAGAGTAGGGGTTCAATGGTTCTACCCAGAGTAGGGGTTAAATGGTTTTACCCAGAGTAGTGTGTTATATATTATCATCATGTTTCCACTGAGCTGTCATCTCTGCCTTCAGGAGACCAGTCACAACAGGACATTACCCCTCTTTATTTCTCTCTCTCTCTATTCTATATTCCCCCTCTGGCTGTTTCTGTCTAGTTATAATCTACTCAAATACCAGACTCATGTCTCTGTCTCTCTTCTCTCTCTCCTGTCTCTCTCCTGACTCTGTCTCTCTCCTGTCTCTCTCATATCTCTCTCCTGTCTCTGTCTCCCTCCTGTCTCTCTCTTGTCTCTCTCTTGTGTCTCTCTTGTCTCTCTCTTGTCTCTGTCTCTCCTGTCCCTGTCTCTCTCTTGTCTCTCTCTTGTCTCTCTCTTGTCTCCCCCTTGTGTCTCTCTCTTGTCTCTCTTGTCTCTCTCTTGTCTCTCTCTTGTCTCTCTCTTGTCTCTCTCTTGTCTCTATCTTGTCTCTCTCTTTTCTCTCTCTTGTCTCTCTGTTGTCTCTCTGTTGTCTCTCTCCTGTCTCTCCCGTCTCTCTCTTGTCACTCTCTTGTCTCTCTGGTGTCTCTCTGTTGTCTCTCTCCTGTCTCTCCTGTCTCTCTCTTGTCACTCTCTTGTCTCTCTGGTGTCTCTCTCCTGTCTCTTCTGTCTCTCTCTCTTGTCACTCTCTTGTCTTTCTCTCTCTTCTCTCTCTTGTTTCTCTCTTGTCTCTCTCTTGTCTCTCTGGTGTCTCTCTCCTGTCTCTCTCTTGTCTCTCTCTTGTCTCTCTCTTGTCTCTCTCTCTTCTCTCTCTTTTGTCTCTCTCTTGTGTCTCTCTTGTCTCTCTCTTGTCTCTCTGTTGTCTCTCCTGTCGCTCTCTTGTCACTCTCTTGTCTCTCTCTCTTCTCTCTCTTGTCTCTCTCCTGTCTCTCTCTTGTCTCTCTCTTGTCTCTCTCTTGTCTCTCTCTTGTCTCTCTCCTGTCTGTCTTGTCTCTCTGGTGTCTCTCTCCTGTCTCTCCTGTCTCTCTTGTCACTCTCTTGTCTCTCTCTCTTCTCTCTCTTGTTTCACTCTTGTCTCTCTTTTGTCTCTCTGCTGTCTCTCTCCTGTCTCTCTCTTGTCTCTCTCTTGTCTCTCTCTCTTTGCTCTCTTGTCACTCTCCTGTCTCTCTCTTGTCTCTCTCTTGTCTCTCTCTTGTCTCTCTTGTCTCTCTCCTGTCTCTCTCTTGTCTCTCTCACTTCTCTCTGGTGTCTCTCTGTTGTCTCTCTCCTGTCTCTCCTGTCTCTCTCTTGTCACTCTCTTGTCTCTCTGGTGTCTCTCTGTTGTCTCTCTCCTGTCTCTCCTGTCTCTCTCTTGTCACTCTCTTGTCTCTCTGGTGTCTCTCTCCTGTCTCTTCTGTCTCTCTCTTGTCATCTCTTGTCTCTCTCTTCTCTCTCTTGTTTCTCTCTTGTCTCTCTCTTGTCTCTCTGGTGTCTCTCTCCTGTCTCTCTCTTGTCTCTCTCTTGTCTCTCTCTTGTCTCGCTCTCTTCTCTCTATTGTCTCTCTTTTGTCTCTCTTGTCTCTCTCTTGTCTCTCTGTTGTCTCTCCTGTCTCTCTCTTGTCACTCTCTTGTCTCTCTCTCTTCTCTCTCTTGTCTCTCTCTTGTCTCTCTCTTGTCTCTCTCTTGTCTCTCTCCTGTCTGTCTTGTCTCTCTGGTGTCTCTCTCCTGTCTCTCCTGTCTCTCTTGTCACTCTCTTGTCTCTCTCTCTTCTCTCTCTTGTTTCTCTCTTGTCACTCTCTTGTCTCTCTGGTGTCTCTCTGTTGTCTCTCTCCTGTCTCTCCTGTCTCTCTCTTGTCACTCTCTTGTCTCTCTGGTGTCTCTCTCCTGTCTCTTCTGTCTCTCTCTTGTCATCTCTTGTCTCTCTCTCTTCTCTCTCTTGTTTCTCTCTTGTCTCTCTCTTGTCTCTCTGGTGTCTCTCTCCTGTCTCTCTCTTGTCTCTCTCTTGTCTCTCTCTTTTGTCTCGCTCTCTTCTCTCTATTGTCTCTCTTTTGTCTCTCTTGTCTCTCTCTTGTCACTCTCTTGTCTCTCTCTCTTCTCTCTCTTGTCTCTCTCTTGTCTCTCTCTTGTCTCTCTCTTGTCTCTCTCCTGTCTGTCTTGTCTCTCTGGTGTCTCTCTCCTGTCTCTCCTGTCTCTCTTGTCACTCTCTTGTCTCTCTCTCTTCTCTCTCTTGTTTCTCTCTTGTCTCTCTTTTGTCTCTCTGCTGTCTCTCTCCTGTCTCTCTCTTGTCTCTCTCTTGTCTCTCTCTCTTCGCTCTCTTGTCTCTCTCCTGTCTCTCTTTTGTCTCTCTTGTCACTCTCTTGTCTCTCTCTCTTCTCTCTCTTGTCTCTCTCCTGTCTCTCTCTTGTCTCTCTCCTGTCTCTCTCTTGTATCTCTCTTGTCTCTCTCTTGTCTCTCTCTTGTCCATGTTTGCCAACCCTCTCTTTCTTCTTTTTGTTTTTCAGCCACAGTGTTATTTTGAACACCCATAACCATGCCTCACCCCCTTCCCTGTCTACCTCCCCCCTTCCCTATCTACCTCCCCCCTCTGCCTTCCCCCTTCCCTGTCTACCTCCCCCCTCTTCCTTCCCCCTTCCCTGTCTACCTCCCCCCTCTTCCTTCCCCCTTCCCTATCTACCTCCCCCCTCTTCCTTCCCCCTTCCCTATCTACCTCCCCCTCTTCCTTCCCCTTCCCTGTCTACCTCCCCCTCTTCCTTCCCCTTCCCTGTCTACCTCCCCCCTCTCTGCTTCTCCCTCTCTCCCCCTCAGCTAAGGCACCAGCAGTGGAGCCTGGTGATGGAGAGTGCTGTCCCCTCAGACCGTGGGAACTACACCTGTGTTGTACAGAACAAGTATGGCACCATCACCCACAGCTACCAGCTGGATGTGCTAG